>NC_134355.1:470275608-470575608 GCF_048569485.1 Anomaloglossus baeobatrachus | reverse complement strand
TGGAAGGACCTGAATCAAATAGTTCATGTAAGAAGACCCACCAATAGAAAAGTGTTAAAGGTATTTTGTAGGGAATAATGGGCTAAAATTCTAAAATTCCTCCAAGCCAATGTGCAGAACTAATCAACAATTACCAGAAACATTTAGATACCATTATTGCTGCACTTGTCGGTCACACCAGACACTGAAAGCAAAGGTTCACATACTTTTGTTACTCACAGGCATGTGATATTAGATAATTTTCCTCAACACAAAATGAGAAAGTCTAATATTTTTGACTCATTTGTTTACTTTTATTCTCTTTATCTACTTTTACAACTTATTTGAAAACCTGATGTATTTTTAAGTCAAATTTATGTAGAAAATTGAAAAATTCTCATCTGGCCACAAACATTTAAACATCACTGTAATGCCTGAAGTGGCATTTAGACATGCATTTTCAAAAATATAGTTTATACAGGCATTGTGTATATTGGAGGGGTCCTTATGTGTACATGTATATAGACATATACAGTATATCACACCCTTCATATTTTTGTAAATATTTTATCTTTCCATGGCAAAACACTGTTAGGGCATGTGGGCAAATTGCGTAATTTCATGCATTTATGCTGCGTTTAGCACTGCAGCGTAAATGCATGCGCCCTGCGTCCCCAGCACAATCTATATAGATTGTGCATAATACTTGTGCATGGTGCTTTTTTGAAAGCAGCGATTTGGATGCTAAAATTGACCCAAATCTGTGCGTTCAAAAATGCAGTATGTCAACTCATTTGTGCGCTTTGGATGCAGCTCCCACTCTGTCTACGGGAGAGCCAGCATCTCGAGCACATGAAATCGGCATTCATTCTGCTGAAACACTGCATCCATTACGCAGTGTTTCTGCCGCGATTTTAAGTACACATGTGCTGTCAAATCGCTGCAGAAATTTCAGCATGTATGTGTAAACAAGCCCTTATGCAGGAGTGGAAGAGGATTCCAGCGGCTCCTGTGAAGCTCTAGTGAACTCCATGCCCAAGAGTTATAGCAGCATTTGGTGTTTAAAAATAATGGTGGTCATACAAAATATTGACACTTGGGCACAATTTGTCCATTTTTATATATACAGTATATATATATATATATATATATATATATATATATATATATATATATATACACAGTATAATATGCCTTCATATAGGCACCCTCTGATGTTCCCCCACTAATGAGACATGCCCCGGACAAGTATGTCCAGTCCAGGCATATCAAAGCAGAGGAACAATTGTCCACCTTCGTATAACTGACCATCTGTTGGCATGGTTAATTACCATGTCAGGAGATTACAACAGGCTACTAAAACAAGACATCTTTAATGTCCTGGAGGTGGATTCCGGGACCATGCACCGGACTTCCCCAGAGGGACAACAAAGAGCTAACCCCTATACAGGGACTGTCTGGTCACCCCACCAGAGGGCCTAAATGCACGGCAGCCGGAACACAGGGAGTACGGGGTACAGGTCCTTCAGATATCGGCACGGGAGATGACTAATAATCCAACGGGAACCGAAGGCAGGACAGATGACAGGAATCGGGTACAGGTGCCGAGTAGTCACAGTCGATGGGGTCCGGATCCAGTGGGACGTGCAGGCTGGAGCATCCAGGTGAAGTCCGGTGACTGGTTCAGGCTGATGGGAGATGGCGGGATCCTCAGCAAACAGTCATCGGGACACTTCCTGGGTAATCGGCACTCTGGGACCAGGTCAGGACGGCACATGGGGTCTGCGGAAGAGACAGGGTTAATCTGGGTACAAGGCACAGAGGGACCTGAACACCTAGCTATGGGAACACGTTGAACAGGCACCGCCCACAGGGAAAAGGAAGTCTTATATACCCTGTACCTGTAATTAGGCATATCCTGTTCCCGGGACGCTGGCCCTTTAAGAAGAGATGAGTGAGCGCGCGCGCCCTAATGCGCATGCGCGAGGCCCGAATGCCGGAGACCAGAGCAGGAAGTGGCGGGGAAGGTGAACGAGATGCAGGGGAGCCAGAGGGAGTTTCCGGGGTCGTAGGGGAACGCCGGGACTGGTTGACGGAAGGCACAGAGGACGTACAGGAGGAGGAGTGAGAGGGACCGCCGTGGGCAGGAGAACCGGAGACTGGGGCAGTGAGTGACAGGTGGCGACGGGACCCGGGGAGCGTGACAGTACCCCCTCCCTCATGCCCCCCTCCCCGCATTCGGGACAAGAAGTCGCGCAGCAAAGGAGTGCCAACGTTCTCCCGGGGTTCCCAGGACTGGTCTTCGGGACCGTAGCCCTCCCAATCAACAAGGAAGAACTGTTTACGCCGCACTGGCCACTATGTCTCTTACTGCATACACATCGTCGTCAGCAATAGGAGGAGTACCGGTATCAGAGGAGAAGGGACCAAGGACGACTGGCTTGAGCAAGGAGACGTGGAAAGAGTTCGGGATCCGCATCGTGGCTGGGAGCAGCAGTTTGTATGAGTCCTCGTTGATCCGTTCGAAAGGACCGATGTACCGCGGGCCCAACTTGTAAGAAGGAATCTTCAACCGGATGTATTTGGAGGAAAGCCATACCAAATCCCCAGGAGAGAAGCGAGGAGGGTCAAGGCATCTCTTGTCCGCATGTTTTTTCATCTGGGCGGAAGCACGTTCAAAGGAGGTTTTAACAGTACTCCATATATTGGAGAAGTCTTTGGACAGGGCATCTGCAGCAGGAACATCAGAAGTTGAGGATACCAGTAATGGAATGGAAGGCTGGAGACCGTAGACAACATAGAAGGAAGAACTGGAGGCGGATTCACTGATGTGATGATTATGGGAGAACTCAGCCCAAGGAAGTAGCGTGGACCAGTCGTCATGATGGACGTTGACGTAGTGTTGAAGGAAGGAAGTCAGGACCTGACTTGACACATTCCACTTGGCCATTAGATTGGGGATGGTAGGCCGAGGAAGAGTCCAGAGACACTCCCAGATGTTTACAGAGCGCCCTCCAGAAGCGCGAGGTGAACTGAGTTTCCCTGTCGGACACTATATGCAAGGGAAAGCCGTGCAGCCAGAAGATATGCTGAATGAAAGCATCGGCGAGTTCCTGGGCAGAGGGTAGGCCGACCATGGGGACGAAATGAGCCATCTTAGAGAATCGGTCCACCACGACCCAAATGACCGTATATCCAGAAGATAACGGCAAATCCGTGATAAAATCCATGGCAATGTGTTGCCATGGAGCGGAGGGAATCGGCAGAGGCAGGAGACGGCCATAGGGCAGGTGTTTGGGTGTCTTGTTCCGGGCACAGGATGGACAAGCGGAGACAAAAGAGATGACATCCTTATGGAGAGATGGCCACCAATAGTGACGGACAATAGTGCTGCACATTTTCTTCTGACCGGTATGTCCGGCCACTTTCGAAGAATGCCCCCATTTGAAGGACTTTTAGTTTGTCGTTCTCCGTGACGAAAGTCTTCCCAGGGGGTATCTGTGCCAGAGTGATGGGAGCCACCAGGATGACCTTACTGGGACAAATGATGGACTGGTTCGTCTCTTACTCTTGCTCTACCGGAACTAAGGACCGGAATAAGGCATCAGCCCGCACGTTCTTGTCCGCGGGCCGGAAATGTAGTTGGAAGTCAAACCGGGCAAAGAAAAGGGACCAACGGGCTTGTCGCGGGTTAAGTCTTCATACGGATCGCAGGTACTCCAGGTTTTTATGGTCGGTGTAGATAATAACTGGGTATACCGCACCCTCCAACAGGTACCGCCATTCCTCCAGAGCCAACTTGACAGCTAGGAGCTCCCGATCGCCAATGGTGTAGTTGTGTTCCGGTGCCGAGAAGATTTTGGAGAAGAAGCCGCAGGTGACCATCTTCCCGGTGGATGACTTCTGCTTGAGCACGGCCCCGGCTTCTGAGGAGGAGGTGTCCACCTCCAAGGTGAATTGTCGGTTCAACTCCGGTCTGTGGAGAACGGGAGAGGAGGCAAACGCCCGTTTTAGGGAACAGAAAGCGGCTTCGGCCTCAGGTGACCAGCCTTTCGGGTTGGCCCCCTTCTTGGTCAAGGCGGAGAGAGGCGCCGTCAGAGCAGAGAAGTGGGGAATGAACTGGCGATAATAATTGGCGAAGCCTAGGAAGCATTGGATGGCTTTCAGTCCGGAGGGAGGAGGCCACTTGAGGATAGAAGACACCTTCTCGGGATCCATCTGCAGGCCCGTGTCGGTAATCATGTAGCCAAGAAAGGGAAGGGACGACCGTTCAAACACACACTTTTCGTACTTGGCGTACAGACGGTTCTCCCTAAGCCTTTGCAGAACGAGTCGTACGTTTTTTCTGTGGGACGGCAAGTCCGGGGAATAGACCAGGATATCGTCCAGATATACAACGACACAGACGTAGAGAAGATCCCTGAAAACATTGTACACCAGTTCCTGGAAGACAGCCGGGGCATTACAGAGACCGAAGGGCATCACACAGTATTCGTAGTGCCCATCACGGCTGTTGAATGCCGTCTTCCATTCGTCTCCCGGGCGAATATGGACCAGGTTGTAAGCTCCGCGAAGGTCTAGCTTGGTGAAGATACGGGCCCCCCTGAGACGGTCGAATAGCTCCAGGATCAGAGGTAGAGGATATTTATTCTTTACAGTGATCTGGTTCAAGCCCCGGTAGTCGATGCAAGGGTGTAAGTCACCTTCTTTCTTCTTGATGAAGAAAAACCCTGCTCCCACAGGAGACGAGGATCTCCTGATGAACCCCCTTGCCAGGTTGTCTGCAATGTAGTCCGACATGGCCTGAGTCTCGGCAGGGGACAAGGGATAGATCCGTCCGCGAGGAGGGGTAGTGCCTGGCAGCAAGTCAATGGCACAGTCGTAGGGTCGATGTGGCAGTAACACCTCTGCCTCCTTCTTGTCGAAATCATCCACAAATGACCAAAATGCGGAAGGCAGTCCCGGTAGGGACTCCGGTGCTGGAGACTGATGGACGGGCCATACAGCCTGCAGACAGTTCTCGTGACAAGACGGGCCCCAATGGGCAATTTCTCCAGAACGCCAACTAACTACGGGTTCATGAACTCATAACCGGGGTAGGCCCAGCAGGAGTGAGTGAGCCAGTTTCGGGAGGACATATAGAGAAATCTTTTCAGTATGCAGAGCGCCAATAAGGAGTTCCACGGGTTTGTTAATAAACAACACGGGTTCGGATAGGGGTTTCCCATCCACGGAAGCGATCACAAGGGGTTTTGAAAGCGGAATGACAGGTACCCGGTATTTGTCCACCATAGCCTGTTGGATGAAATTGCCCGCTGCCCCTGAATCAAGGTATGCCTCTGCCGTGAACCGGGTCTCCTCCGCCATCACTTGGACGGTAAGCGTAACCGGGTCTGAGAGGGTTCCGATACCTAGGGTGGCCTCTCCTACCAACCCTAGACTTTGGAGTTTCCCGGCTTCTCGGGGCAGGAACGAAGCAGGTGTGTACCGCTTCCACAGTAGAAGCACAGACCCTTGGCGAGCCTCTCTGCTCGGCGTTGCTCAGCTTGTCCTAGACGATCTATTTGCATAGGTTCAGGAGTAGAGTTGCAGGGTGGCACTGACTAAGGTGCGGTGGACCTCTGCGACGTGGAGGCGTGACGTGTCGGTCGTCTCTCTTGGGATACTTCCTTGGACCGTTCCTGGAAATGGAGATCAATCCGGGTTGCTAGAGAGACCAGACCATCCAAGGTAGGAGGAACATCATGACCGGACAACTCGTCCTTGATGCGACCGGAGAGGCCCTCCCAGAAGGCTGCTGTCAATGCCTCGTTGTTCCATCCTAACTCAGAGGCAAGCATACAGAACCGGATGGCATACTGGCCAACTGTTAGGGTTCCTTGCCGTAGCCGGAGGAGTGAAGAGGCGGCCGTGGTGGTGCATCCCAGTTCATCAAAGGTGTTACAGAACGCCTCAAGGAATCCCCAGATGTCGTAGTCACCGGATCTTCCTTCTCCCATAAGGGATTTATCCAGGCCAATGCTTCATCCTCCAGATGGGACATCAGAAAGGCCACCTTTGCTTGAAGAGAGGCAAAGAGGTGTGGAAGCAACTTGAAATGCAGTGAGCATTGATTTAAGAAACCTCTACAGGTCTTGGGATCCCCGGCGTACTGAGGCGGAGAAGCTAGGCGGAGTCTCGAGGTTGAAGAGGAAGCCACTATGGAAGCCGCTGCCGTTTTCTGATCCAACAGGGATGTGGCTGTTGCTTGGAGATTATTCAGGCGGGTGTCCACTGACGACATAAAGGCCAACATGCGAGATTGGGTCTCGAGTTGTCGTACCAGTTCTTGTTGTAATCCGGCCAGCTAGGATGCTTGTGCTCCGGCGGAATCCATGGCCTGTTCAAACTGTAACGTCCTGGAGGTGGATTCACGGGACCGTGCACCGGACTCCCCCAGAGGGGCAACCAAGAGCTAACCCCTATACAGGGACTGTCTGGTCACCCCACCAGAGGGCTTAAATGCACGGCAGCGGGAACACAGGGAGTATGGGGTACAGGTCCTTCAGATATCGGCACGGGAGATGACTAATAGTTCAACGGGAACTGGAGGCAACACAGATGACGGGAACCGGGTACAGGTGCCGAGTAGTCACAGTCGACAGGGTCCGGATCTAGCGGGACGTGCAGGCTGGAGCATCCAGGTGAAGTCCAGGTGACGGGTTCAGGCTGACGGGAGATGGCGGGATCCTCAGCAAACAGTCACCGGGACACTTCCTGGGTAATCGGCACTCTGGGACCAGGTCAGGACGGCAGACAGGCTCTGCGGAAGAGACAAGGTTAATCTGGGTACAAGGCACAGAGGGACCTGAACACCTAGCTATGGGAACACGTTGAACAGGCACCGCCCACAGGGAAAAGGAAGTCTTTTATATCCTGTACCTATAATTAGCCATATCCTGTTCCCGGGACGCTGGCCCTTTAAGAAGAGGTGAGTGAGCGCGCGCATACCCTAATGCGCATGTGCGAGGCTTGAGTCCGGAGACCAGAGCAGGAAGCGGCGGGGAAGGTGACGGAGATGCAGGGGAGCCAGAGGGAGTGTCCGAGGTCGCAGGGGAACGCCGGGACTGGCTGACGGAAGGCACAGAGGACGTACAGGAGGAGGAGTGAGAGGGACTGCCGCGGGCAGGAGAACCGGAGACCGGGGCGGTGAGTGACAGGTGGCGACGGGATCCGGGGAGCGTGACAATATCTTTTGTTATGGCAGCAGCTGCCACCTGTGGAAGTCCAGACGTTCGCAGCAATGTAATCATATCACTGCGAATACGCGGCACTTCAAAGCGCTGTGCCGCTAGGCAGGAGTTTGAGCATGTAGGCACGTGCCAGGGCAGTGATTTCATATGACCACGCTGACACTCGTGTACTGCAAGTGCTCCTACAGGGGGCAGGAAGGAACTCCACTGGATTTAAATATCCAGCGGTGGTAGCGCTCAGTCTCTCTGTCTTCTTCCTCCACTCTCAAGCAGCCCCTCTGCCCCTTCTCTTCATCACTCAGACCACCAACAAGCAGCCCAGGATCATCTCCTGACACCAAGCATACTTGGCTAAGTATCAACCCCCTACTGCATTATACCCCTTCATTAAACCCCTTAATCCTTAACCCTTGTTGCTACACTACTATTAACCCCTTAATCTCCATATAAGGATAGTTAGTGTTATGTGGGCAGTCATTGTGTGTGTTTATTTTAGTTAACATGGGTGGAAAATATTATTACGTAATTGGAGGTTTTATTGCATGCTATTGAGTGATATTACAATATTCTAACTACTGTATTTTTGTAATTAGTAGTATAATAAACTGTAGACTTTTTGGCGTGCATAATAAATGTTCTTTATTATACGGTTTTGTTTCTGTTAGTCACCATTCTTATACACATATACTATAGTACATACATAGCAAAAGCAACAGGAAACGTTAAGGTGTAATTTTATATTAGTTTGTAATTTGTATATTAGTTATTAATAATCAAAGCTGACATCATATTCAGAGCTACCATTAAACACACTGGCATTTTTTATGCAAAGTCTTTTACTGTGCTCCCAACTCCATCAAGCGCATTTTGCAAAATAGCATCACTGGATCAAAAACAAAAAATGCCATAAGCTAATGATGTAACACTTGGAACAGTAAAGTATAGGGCAAACGGCAATTTGTTTGTCTTTAAACAGTAACTATTATTTGTAAAAAAATGTTAGTATACTACAGTATGTTGTAGTATTCATGATCAATGGGGATCTGGGTCTTAGGACACTCTCAAATCATTAAAAACATACCTCCTAAGCACACAGCACATGCACCGAGCAGTCCATGAACGAGTTGTGACGTTAAGGGAACTGTTTTGTTTGGTCGGTGGGGGTCCAAGTCTTAAGACCCCCACCAATCAGTAATACTCTGCAGTCCCTGTAACATATTGAAACATTTTGTTAATGATAGTGACCCTTTAATAACATCTGTCTTTTTTGTTTGTCTTCATATTACTTATAAAAATGATCTTTCAGGTGATAAAAACATAAGGTCCCTTTTCGATCCTCAGGCTAAGCTGAAGACACTGGTTACTGCTTTTCAATGCCTGCTATCTTCATTCACAATGTGCGGCTATACATTTTCCCAGCTATGGTAGAATTGCATCATTACATTACCTGTGATAAAACTGTCTCCTTTTGATTTCAATAAGTGATAATTTTTAGGCTGGGTTAACATAGTGTTTGGCTCTAAGTTCAGTGGTTCCGTTGAGGCTTAATTCCTTGCTAAATAATCTGTGTGGATACTTAAGCATTGTCTAGTGACAGAGCTTTCCAGGGTCACACTCAAAAAAAAATATATAAATGTTGATTTCCCCAAATTTTATTAAGGCTTTGGTGATTCCTGGAGTATTGGCCATCTTTTCCAGAAGTCCAGGATGTCTCGACATTCTTGGGTGTATCTGAATGTTCAGGGAGAGTTTGCAATTATGACTTTAACACTTTTTCATATTTTTAAAGCAGCAATCTAGAATTTCTTTTGTTTATATAATATAGCATATTCTATTATTAAAGAAACTGGTGAGGCTTATATCTTTGTTGTTGTTTTTATCTGTTGTAATTGATGTGCCTATTTCTCAGTTATCTGCCATTTTGATATCAAAATGATTCTACTAATGAGGACTCTGATTACTGTGATGCCTTTACAGGGCCGGATTAAGGTTGGTGGGGGCCCCTGGGCAGAAAATCTGGTGGGGGCCCCATAAACGTTAACATTTTTAGCCATAACAGTAGAGCACGAACTGTAGCATTTAGATATAAATCCAATAAACATGTATCTTAAGGCCCCGTCACACTAAGCAACATCGCTAGCAACATCGCTGCTAACGAACAACTTTTGTGACGTTGCTAGCGATGTTGCTGTGTGTGACATCCAGCAACAACCTGGCCCCTGCTGTGAGGTCGTTGGTTGTTGCTGAATGTCCTGGGCCATTTTTTAGTTGTTGCTGTCCCGCTGTGAAGCACAGATCGCTGTGTGTGACAGCGAGACAGCAACAACTAAATGTGCAGGCAGCAGGAGCCGGCTTCTGCGGAGGCTGGTAACCAATGTAAACATCGGGTAACCAAGAAGCCCTGTCCTTGGTTACCCGATATTTACCTTTGATACCAGCTTCCGCTGCTCTCACTATCAGTGCCGGCTCCTGCTCTGTGCACATGTAGCTGCAGCACACATCGGGTTAATTAACCAGATGTGTGCTGTAACTAGGAGGGCAAGGAGCCAGCGCTAAGCATTGTGCGCTGCTCCCTGCTCTGTGCACATGTAGCTGCAGCACACATCGGGTTAATTAACCCGATGTGTGCTGTAACTAGGAGAGCAAGGAGCCAGCGCTAAGCATTGTGCACTGCTCCCTGCTCTGTGCACATTTAGCTGCAGCACACATCGGGTAATTAACCCGATGTGTGCTGTAACTAGGAGAGCAGGGAGCCAGCGCTCAGTGTGCGCTGCTTCCTGCTCTCTGCACGTGTAGCTGCGTGCGCTGGTAACCAAGGTAAATATCGGGTTGGTTACCCGATATTTACCTTAGTTACCAAGCGCAGCATCTTCCACGCGGCGCTGGGGGCTTGTCACTGGTTGCTGGTGAGCTCACCAGCAACTTGTGTAGCGACGCTCCAGCGATCCCTGCCAGGTCAGGTTGCTGGTGGGATCGCTGGAGCGTCGCAGTGTGACATCTCACCAGCAACCTCCTAGCAACTTACCAGCGATCCCCATCGTTGTTGGGATCGCTGGTAAGTTGCTTAGTGTGACTGGACCTTTACCCTGATCTGCCATATTCAGATTTACAGGACTACAATACAGATACAGTCCAGGATCACTCACAGTCGTCACTTATACAAAGAAAGTAGAGTAAAGGGGGCTTTACACGCTGCGACATCGCTAATGCGGAGTCGTTGGGGTCACGGAATTCGTGACGCACATTCGGCCGCATTAGCGATGCCGTTTCATGTGACACCGATAAGCGATTTTGCATCGTTGCAATAACGTGCAAAATCGCTAATCGGCGACATGGGGGTCCATTCTCTAATATCGTTGCTGCAGTAGTAACGAAGTTGTTCCTCGTTCCTGTGGCAGCACACATCGCTCCGTGTGACACCGCAGGAACGAGGAAGCTCCCCTTACCTGCCTCCCGGCCGCTATGCAGAAGGAAGGAGGTGGGCGGGATGTTACATCCCGCTCATCTCCACCCCTCCGCTGCTATTGGGCGGCGGTTAAGTGACGCTTCAGTGGCGTCGCTGTGACGCCGCATGGACCGCCCCCTTAGAAAGGAGGCGGTTCGCCGGTCACAGCGACGTCGCCGGACAGGTAAGTATGTGTGACGGCTCTGGGCGATGTTGTGCGGCACGGGCAGCGATTTGCCCGTGTCGCGCAACAGATGGGGGCGGGTACGCACGCTAGCGATATCGGGACCGATATCGCAGCGTGTAAAGCGGCCTTTACTCACATATTTTTAATTGATCCCAATGTTAAGGCAGCCAGGGACGGCTCCAGGTTTTTGTGTTCCCCGGTTGAGTCTCAGTGGGCTCCATCCACACACAGACACGCACATACACATACAGGCATACGTACATATACATATTTGAAGACAAATTCACAAAAATACATTTAAACAGACAAATATATGCACAGTCATATACACTGACATACATGCAGACACAGACGCATTACAGGTGTTAATATGGAGAAGTCACAAGCAGCCTCACTCACCTCTCCCGCTTGTTTCCAGCTCCTCCAGGACATATGGCTGTGTTGCATGATGGCCATCAATAACAGACATGACTGCACACCATGCACACTGACACAGCACTGATGTATATACATCACAGGAGGGGCTGGGGCCTACAATAAATACATTACAGGAGGGGCAGGGGGCATAGACATTACTGGGGGGGGCGTAGACGTTACTGGAGTGGCAAACCGCTCTGGTGGCGTACACATTACTGGGATGGGTGGCTTAGCGCTCTGGGGGACCCATATAGTTCTGGGGTGCCGCATAGACTGCTCTGATTCATATATACACACACAGCTCTGCTTCAAACACACAGCTCTGCTTCACACACACAGCTCTGCTTCACACCACACATCTTTCTTCAGCTCTGCTTCACACACACACACAGCTCTGCTTCACACACACACACAGCTCTGCTTCACACCACAAATCTTTCTTCAGCTCTGCTTCACACATAGCTCTGCTTCACACCACACATCTTTCTTCAGCTCTGCTTCACACACAGCTCTGCTTCACACCACACATCTTTCTTCAGCTCTGCTTCACACACACACACACACACACACACAGCTCTGCTTCACACCACACATCTTTCTTCAGCTCTGCTTCTCTCACACACACAGCTCTGCTTCACACCACACATCTTTCTTCAGCTCTGCTTCTCTCACACACACACAGCTCTGCTTCACACACAGACACACACACAGCTCTGCTTCACACCACACATTTCTTCAGCTCTGCTTCACACACACACAGCTCTCTTTCACACACACTCACACACAGCTCTACTTCACACACAGACACACACACAGCTCTGCTTCACACCACACATATTTCTTCAGCTCTGCTTCACACACAGCTCTGCTTCACACACACAGCTCTCTTTCACACACACACACAGCTCTGCTTCACACACAGACACACACACAGCTCTGCTTCACACCACACATTTCTTCAGCTCTGCTTCACACACACACACAGCTCTCTTTCACACTCACACACACAGCTCTGCTTCACACACAGACACACACACAGCTCTGCTTCACACCACACATTTCTTCAGCTCTGCTTCACACACAGCTCTGCTTCACACACACACAGCTCTCTTTCACACACACACTCACACACACAGACACACACACACACACACACAGCTCTGCTTCACACCACACATATTTCTTCAGCTCTGCTTCACACACAGCTCTGCTTCACACACACACAGCTCTCTTTCACACACACACTCACACACACAGCTCTGCTTCACACACAGCTCTGCTTCACACCACACATCTTTCTTCAGCTCTGCTTCACACACACACACAGCTCTGCTTCACACCACACATCTTTCTTCAGCTCTGCTTCACACACACACACACACACACAGCTCTGCTTCACACCACACATCTTTCTTCAGCTCTGCTTCTCTCACACACACAGCTCTGCTTCACACCACACATCTTTCTTCAGCTCTGCTTCTCTCACACACACACAGCTCTGCTTCACACACAGACACACACACAGCTCTGCTTCACACCACACATTTCTTCAGCTCTGCTTCACACACACACAGCTCTCTTTCACACACACTCACACACAGCTCTACTTCACACACAGACACACACACAGCTCTGCTTCACACCACACATATTTCTTCAGCTCTGCTTCACACACAGCTCTGCTTCACACACACAGCTCTCTTTCACACACACACACAGCTCTGCTTCACACACAGACACACACACAGCTCTGCTTCACACCACACATTTCTTCAGCTCTGCTTCACACACACACACAGCTCTCTTTCACACTCACACACACAGCTCTGCTTCACACACAGACACACACACAGCTCTGCTTCACACCACACATTTCTTCAGCTCTGCTTCACACACAGCTCTGCTTCACACACACACAGCTCTCTTTCACACACACACTCACACACACAGACACACACACACACACACACACACACAGCTCTGCTTCACACCACACATATTTCTTCAGCTCTGCTTCACACACAGCTCTGCTTCACACACACACAGCTCTCTTTCACACACACACTCACACACACAGCTCTGCTTCACACACAGCTCTGCTTCACACCACACATCTTTCTTCAGCTCTGCTTCACACACACACACACAGCTCTGCTTCACACCACACATCTTTCTTCAGCTCTGCTTCACACACACACACACACACACACACAGCTCTGCTTCACACCACACATCTTTCTTCAGCTCTGCTTCTCTCACACACACACAGCTCTGCTTCACACACAGACACACACACAGCTCTGCTTCACACCACACATTTCTTCAGCTCTGCTTCACACACACACAGCTCTCTTTCACACACACTCACACACAGCTCTGCTTCACACACAGACACACACACAGCTCTGCTTCACACCACACATATTTCTTCAGCTCTGCTTCACACACAGCTCTGCTTCACACACACAGCTCTCTTTCACACACACACACAGCTCTGCTTCACACACAGACACACACACAGCTCTGCTTCACACCACACATTTCTTCAGCTCTGCTTCACACACACACACAGCTCTCTTTCACACTCACACACACAGCTCTGCTTCACACACAGACACACACACAGCTCTGCTTCACACCACACATTTCTTCAGCTCTGCTTCACACACAGCTCTGCTTCACACACACACAGCTCTCTTTCACACACACACTCACACACACAGACACACACACACACACAGCTCTGCTTCACACCACACATATTTCTTCAGCTCTGCTTCACACACAGCTCTGCTTCACACACACACAGCTCTCTTTCACACACACACTCACACACACAGCTCTGCTTCACACACAGCTCTGCTTCACACCACACATCTTTCTTCAGCTCTGCTTCACACACACACACACAGCTCTGCTTCACACCACACATCTTTCTTCAGCTCTGCTTCACACACACACACACACACACACAGCTCTGCTTCACACCACACATCTTTCTTCAGCTCTGCTTCTCTCACACACACACAGCTCTGCTTCACACCACACATCTTTCTTCAGCTCTGCTTCTCTCACACACACACAGCTCTGCTTCACACACAGACACACACACAGCTCTGCTTCACACCACACATTTCTTCAGCTCTGCTTCACACACACACAGCTCTGCTTCACACCACACATATTTCTTCAGCTCTGCTTCACACACAGCTCTGCTTCACACACACAGCTCTCTTTCACACACACACACAGCTCTGCTTCACACACAGACACACACACAGCTCTGCTTCACACCACACATTTCTTCAGCTCTGCTTCACACACACACACAGCTCTCTTTCACACTCACACACACAGCTCTGCTTCACACACAGACACACACACAGCTCTGCTTCACACCACACATTTCTTCAGCTCTGCTTCACACACAGCTCTGCTTCACACACACACAGCTCTCTTTCACACACACACTCACACACACAGACACACACACACACACAGCTCTGCTTCACACCACACATATTTCTTCAGCTCTGCTTCACACACAGCTCTGCTTCACACACACACAGCTCTCTTTCACACACACACTCACACACACAGCTCTGCTTCACACACAGCTCTGCTTCACACCACACATCTTTCTTCAGCTCTGCTTCACACACACACACACAGCTCTGCTTCACACCACACATCTTTCTTCAGCTCTGCTTCACACACACACACACACACACACAGCTCTGCTTCACACCACACATCTTTCTTCAGCTCTGCTTCTCTCACACACACACAGCTCTGCTTCACACCACACATCTTTCTTCAGCTCTGCTTCTCTCACACACACACAGCTCTGCTTCACACACAGACACACACACAGCTCTGCTTCACACCACACATTTCTTCAGCTCTGCTTCACACACACACAGCTCTCTTTCACACACACTCACACACAGCTCTGCTTCACACACAGACACACACACAGCTCTGCTTCACACCACACATATTTCTTCAGCTCTGCTTCACACACAGCTCTGTTTCACACACACAGCTCTCTTTCACACACACACACACAGCTCTGCTTCACACACAGACACACACACAGCTCTGCTTCACACCACACATTTCTTCAGCTCTGCTTCACACACACACACAGCTCTCTTTCACACTCACACACACAGCTCTGCTTCACACACAGACACACACACAGCTCTGCTTCACACCACACATTTCTTCAGCTCTGCTTCACACACAGCTCTGCTTCACACACACACAGCTCTCTTTCACACACACACTCACACACACAGCTCTGCTTCACACACAGACACACACACACACACAGCTCTGCTTCACACCACACATATTTCTTCAGCTCTGCTTCACACACACACAGCTCTCTTTCACACACACACTCACACACACAGCTCTGCTTCACACACACAGCTCTGCATCACACCACACAGCTCTGCATCACACCACACAGCTCTGCATCACACCACACATCTTTCTTCAGCTCTGTCCCTACCTGCTCTGATGCCATCCTCCTGCTGCTCCGGTATAGGCCGCCATCGTCCTGCTGCTGTTCCGGTGCCGCGGCCATTCTCCTGCTCCGGTTAGTCTCCTCTCCTGGCCGCGGCGTGGGTCTTCTCCGCGGCCGGCCGCGCGCGTGGGTCCTCTCCTCCGCGGCCGGCCGCGCGCGTGGGTCCTCTCCTCCGCGGCCGGCCAGCCAGCCGGCCGCCCGCGTGGGTCCTCTCCTCCGCGGCCGGCCAGCCAGCCGGCCGCCCGCGTGGGTCCTCTCCGCGGCGGCGTCCTGCTGTGACGTCCGCGGCGTCCTGCTGTGACGTCCGCAGCATTGGACGCCGCAGCAGAGCAGGGAGCAGGCACACCTCTGACCCCGGAAGTACAAACGATGGTACTTCCGAGGTCAATCAGCGTCCTGTGCCCGCAGCTTGTTTTTGCGTCTTAGAGACGCAGATACAAATAAATGTAGGTGCCCCCCCCCCCCCCGAAAACACAGCTGATTTAGACTGTCTTAACGGAGGGGGAGCGGGTGTGAAGAAAAGAAAAAAAAAATTGCTGACGGGTGGCAAGTATGGCCCTGGTGGTGGGGGCCCCCTTGGAAGCTCTTTTGGTGGGGGCCCCGGGGCTGAAGCCCCGCCTGCCCCGCCTATAATCCGGCCCTGTGCCTTTATATTGTAAAGGGGATGAATTCTCATCACATTGCACTTGTTCTTCTCTGGGCAAAAGTGATTGTCTCAGTGTATCTTAGGCTATGCATCCTGAACATGGCGGGTCCTGACCTGCGGGGCTGCGAGTCTACTCCGCAGGAACACGCAACTGTTTGTGCCCACGTTCCAGGCTTGGGCAGTTGCGGTCTCTCTCTTCTGCTCTTTTTGCTGAGAACGCTTGCGACTCCACAGCAAAGAATTGACATATTTGGTGCTCAGAAAGCCATATCGCAGGTCAGTTTACATTGCGGGCAGTACACGCACAGTGAGCATGGGATTTCTAGAAATCCCATCTACTGTGCTTGTACTGTACATCGCAGCATTTTGGACATAGCTGTAACATGCTGCATCCAAAATGTTGTGAACACTAATCGTGGACACACACCCTTAATGTGATGCAGCTTAAGCCTTTTCCCTGAAGTCCTGCTTGTGACAGATTTCTCACTGTCAGCTCTTGCAAGCTAGAGCCAGGAAGGCTGAAGCTTCATCTCATAAAATACAAAGAAATGTGTGAATTCATTATAAACAGAAAGTATGGTATAAATTAGCGGAGTTATATAATTGCAAACACAGAATTATTATATGGACTCACTGCTCTCTTATATAAGGTAGAAATGATGTATTCAGCTGCAAGGAAGACATACAGAGGAAAAAGGAGGTTGGAACTTGGTGGGGAGATGCGGTGTCTGATAGCAATCAGGGGGGAAATGATAACTGATGATGTTATCCTGTAGTTTACAGAATGCTATAGACATCTCATGTCTACACAGAGGAGTATTCACTGGACTGGTGGTAAGAACAATGATCACACAACTGCCAATAATCAAGTTAAAATTGCATGAAAGAATTGAGCTGGGATAAAACAAATTGCACAACTAAAATATTGCTGGTGAATTACCATTATACAGTCATGGCCGAAAGTGTTGGCACCCTTGAAATTATTCCAGAAAATTAAGTATTTTTCCTAGAAAATTGGAATTAGACATTCTGTTATACACAAGTTTAATTCATTTGTGTGTATTGGAACAACACAAAAAAACTGAGAAAAAAAGTCAAATTGGACATAATTTCGTACAAAACTCCTAAATTGAGCTGGATAAAATTATTGGCACTTTCAGCTTAATATTTGGTTGCACTCCCTTTCCAATAAAGGCTGCTTTACATGTGTCAATTTCTCGTGCGATCGCATTTGCAATCACACCCGCCCCCATAGTTTGTGAGGCGCGGGCAATTTCTTGCCCAGGTCGCACAATGCTTTTACTCCCCGTTACATGTACTTACCTTCCAAATGACCTCGCTGTGGGCGGCGAACATCCACTTCCTGAAGGGGGAGGGACGTTCGGTGTCACAGCGACGTCACACAGCGGCCGGCCAATAGAAGCGGAGGGGCGGAAATGAGTGCGACGTAACATCCCGCCCACCTCCTTCCTTCAGCATTGCTGGCGGGACGCAGGTAAGCTGCAGTTCATCATTCCCGGGGTGTCACACAGAGTGATGTGTGCTACCTCGGGAACAATGAACAACCGGACGTTCGATTTTTTGAAAATGATCGACGTGTCAACGATGAACGAGAAGGTGAGTATTCTGCTCATTCACAGTCGCACGTAGCTGTCACACGCTACGATATGCCGGATATGCGTCACTTACGACGTGACCCCGCCGACATCTCGTTAGATATATCGTAGCGTGTAAGGCCCGCTTAAGTAACTGCAATCAATCGCTTCCTATAACCATGAACAAGCTTCTTACACATCTCACCTGTAATTTTGGACCACTACTCTTTTGCTAATTGCTCCAGGTCTTCATATTTGAATGGTGCCTTCTCCCAAGAGCAATTTTAAGATCTCTACACAGGTGTTCCATGGGATTTAGATCCAGACTCATTGCTACCACTTCAGAACCCTCTAGCACTTTTTTCCATCCATTTCTTGGTACTTCTTGAAATATGTTTGGAGTCATTGTGCTGCTGGAAGATCCATAACCTAGGATGCAAACCCTTTATGACACTGAGCACTACATTGTGACCAAAATCCTTGGTAATCTTCAGATTTCATGCATGATGCCTTGCACACATCTTTGAACCTCCACCATATTTGACTTTTGGTATTGTGTTTTTTTTTTTCTTTGTAGGCCTCATTCTGTATTTGGCAAACAGTAGAATGATGTTGTTTACCAAAAAGCTCTATATTGGTCTCATCTGTCCATAAGATGCTTTTGTTTCTCAAATCTTCAGAATCTTCTCTTTCTATTCTCTATGCTTAGTGTTAAGCGGGCTTTACACGCTACGATATATCTAACGAGATGTCGGCGGGGTCACGTCGTAAGTGACGCACATCCGGCATCGTTAGTGATATCGTAGCGTGTGACAGCTATGAACGAGCAGAAATACTCACCTTCTCGTTCATCGCTGACACGTCGCTCATTTTCTAAAAATCGCATGTCCTGTTGTTCATCGTACCCGGGGCAGCACACATCGCTCCGTGTGACACCCCGGGAGTGATGAACTGCAGCTTACCTGTGGCCACCGGGAATGCTGAAGGAAGAAGGTGGGCAGGATGATTACGTCCCTGCTCATCTCCGCCCCTCCGCTTCTATTGGCCGGCCGCTGTGTGACGTCGCTGTGACGCCAAACGTCCCTCCCCCTTCAGGAAGTGGATGTTCACCGCCCACAGCGAGGTCGTTTGGAAGGTAAGTACGTGTGACGGGGGGTTACAGCATTGTGCGACATGGGCAAGAAATTGCCCGTGCCGCACAAATGATGGGGGCAGGTGCGATCGCAAATGCGATCGCGCGATTAATTGTATCGTGTAAAGCAGGCTTTACTTGACACAGGTGAGTTTGAACAATCATCACATGGTCGAAACAAAGTTGTTTACCCACAATTTTGGAAAGGTGCCAACAATTTTGTCTGGCTCTTTGGGGGTTTTGTGTGAAATTAAGTCCAATTTGCCTTTTTTGCTTTTTTTTATCTTCCAATAAAAATAAAGGAAAGAAATATCTTTATAACAAAACATGTGTAACTGCAATAATTTTTGTAGGAGAAATACTTAATTTACTGGAACAATATCAATGGTACCAACACTTTTGGATATGACTATGTGCAAAACATTGTTACAGTGCTACTTCTTAAGTAATTCAGTAATAAGATGTCTAGGCATAATTTATTACCAATTTTAAAGGGGTTGTCCACTTTGACCCAGAATTGTGTATAAAAAAAATTGAAAAAGTAAAGTAAAAAAAAAGTATTCATACTTACTCTACTGATCCACTGACGTTCCAAATCCGATGTTTCATGGATATTCCCTTGTCTCTAGGTCCAGGGCCCACAACACTGGAGATGATTGCTCACCTAACTCCCTGATTGCAGGAGTAGCCTGCCTCAACCAATGATTGGCAGCAGCCTGCAAACATCCTTATTTTTGGGATGTCATTACTGCACCAAAGAGTAAAGACAGATAAGGAATCAGGCAGTGTTGGAAAGGGAGCAGTAAAGGATCAATGAGATGAATATTGCTTGATTAATGTTTTTTTTATCAAATTCTGAGCTATTAAAACAAAAAAGTGAAATGATAATCCTTTAAAGCCCCCATTACATTTATAACAGGAGTTAATGAGAATAGCTTTCTTTGAATATGTAGTGTATTGTAATAACTTTACTAAACTGACCAGTTATCGTACATGTTATTATGTATGTACAATCCATTAACTCAGTAATTAACATTTTATTTAATTGTCATCTCATTTAATTGTAATCTCATTTACAAAATGCAATTATCGTAACGTCTGCCTATGATTGTTCCCATATAAATAATTGCTTTGTATAAATGGACCTTAATTTGCCTTTAGTTGTATCAGACAAATATGGCTACATAAATATCTGATATATCTAAAGTTATTTTACATGTGTAGTGCATGTGTATTTGATTAGTGTATAGATTTCACGCAGTTTCCTAATTTATTCCATATGTATTTATCGTCACCTTGGATCTTAAAAAGTTATTATAAAATCTCAATATAAAAATCTGGTTTATTAAAACTGTATATATCCAATGTCAATTGACCTTGGCTTAATTTGATACAGTTTACCTAGTTTCCAAGCAGATAGACTAAATTGAGTGTTAGCATCTGGCAAACCAGTCTCATCCATGAACAGTAGAAGGTGCTACAATAAAGGAAAGAAGGGAAAGAAAATCCATCTGCAAACTTCTTCAAATCAGTTCTTCATTTTCAGGATAGTTGTTCCAGGCAAACCATAAATAGCATGGAATTCATTATAATGGGTTTGGCACAAATATAAAATATACTCTAAGCTGAGCTTTAAGTAGATTATAAACATTTAATATAGAGTGTTATCATAATATTCAGAGCATCCAAATTGCAGACTTCTGTCAGCCACTTTCAGGCCTGTTTCTGAAGATCATCGTTAATTCTGCTGATTTATGGTAATGCTGCGGTTCTATCACGTGGACCATCAGACGCCACTAACAAGCTTAGCATAAGCTAGCACTGAAATGGGTTGAGGTTTAAATTTCTGCAACAATTATAAAGCGGAGGAAGAGAAATCCCACTTCAGCAAAATAATAAAGTGCCTCACTATACAAGTCCACATTAAATTCGGCAGCTGTGTTCTTAACCCTGCATTTCCCAATGAGTACCAGATGCAACAAACTGGCAAACAAAAGGTAAAACCGGTGTATAAAAAATTATTATGGAAATACGTCACCATGTATCATTCATTTAAATAATACGGAACTGACTAAAACCTGGAAATAAAACTAGTATTAAAGAAAAAAGCAAGCCAAATTAGTCTCATTCCCAGATTCAGCAAATTTCACCTTAGTTAATGAAATTAAAAATATATTTGACAACAGCTTCATTTAAAGATAAAAAAAAGTTTTGGCTAAAACAGTAACAAAATAACTAAGCATTAGTGATGAGCGAAGACTAAATTGCTCGAGTGCTCGGTAGTTGAATCTAGCAGGTCGGATGCTCGGATGGGCTTGTTTCAAGTAACAAGTATAGTATAAGTCAATGGGAAACAAGCATTTTTCTGAAAGATCCCTCCAGGAGGCCTGGGGGGCAGAAAAATAGTTGAAATGAATGGAAACTGCTGAAATTAAATGGGAAAAGCATGGGGAAGACACCTGAAAGATTCTCTTATTCACAAATCACTGCTGGGAACAATGTTGTCAGAGTTCTAAGCTATGTGCACACATTACATTTTTAGATGTATTTAAATGTGCAGATTTGTCATAAAGGTTGAAGGAAATCCTGATGCCAGCAACAGCAGTGAGAATCCTGAAGCGTCAAGCTCAAGTTGCTTATTTGTGACTTGCAGATTTGGTGCAGAAAATACTCCACTTTTACAAATTGATAATAAAACATACAAAACAGAAGATAAAATGGATTTTAAAGGAAAAAATGTAGGAAATATTCTTTTCTGTATAATGACTTGTACAAAAGGCAAAATTAAAAAGAGAAAAATAAAAAACGCCCCCCCACCTCTTAATACTTTGGCCATCTCTCAGCATATTTCCTTATGACTACAGTAGATGACATAGCAGCAGAGGAAATAAAATAACACCCACCAGTAAATTTAATTTTCACATTTGACTGTTATCTGGGCATGTGGTGTGTGTGAGATGGTAATAAAGGAGAGCCTCATACACATTCAGTTAAAATTGTTAGGTAGTGGGATTCCTAGACTCAAAGGCTACGCACTAAATGTAAGGGCAATGCAATACATTCTGCAAGAAATGTAGAGGAGGGCCTCAGAAAGCGTTTTTCTTCTCATTTTAAATGAGTGGGATGCTTAGACTAAGAAAGCCTATACACTAAGCGCAATGGCTGCCAAAAATTTGGAGGGACTGCAATATACCATGGAAGATATGTAGAGGAGGGCGACAAAACATTTTTTTCACATTTTGAAGTAGTAGGACACCTAGGCTGGGAAAGCCGATACACTAAGTGCAAGGGCTGCCAAAAATTAGAAGGAAGCACTGCAATACACCCTGGAAGACACATAGAGGCTTCAGTGTTGTGAACATATTTGGACTGGGTTCCGGTTTGGGGCTCCCTCTTGTGGCCAGTGCTGGTAGTAGAGTTAGTCTGCTTAAGAGAAGCCAGCCAGCTGATGATGATTGGAAGGCTACTCAGACTGGGCCTATATAACTGAATAGTGTTCTCTCGGTCTGGGCCGGTGATCAATGTTGTCTCCTGTGGACTGTGGACATTCTGGAGCCTGCCCTATCTTCTGTTTCCACCTGAACTCCTTGCAGATAAGCTTTGTCTTTGTACCATTTGCTGTTTTGTTTCCACTTTCTTGTCGTTTTTATTTTGTGGTATTAAGGCTTGTTTCCTGGTTTCAGTTTGTGTGGCGTTCTGGGTGGAGTTAGATTATTCCCTGCTGGGAATGTCTGTGTACCCAGCTTCATATTCTGCAATGTATTTTTGTTTTGTCATGCTTGATATTAATTTCAGTCCTTCCTCTATATTAGTGTTTTGCTTTAATCCCAGTAATACCAGAGTACTGATATAGTGGGGGAGAGATCGTGTGGTCTCAGTTTTTTCATATCAGGTGTGTTGGTTTTTTCTTAGGGTTTTGCGCGGCTGCAGACAGTGCTCTTTTCCGTCCTTTCCTGTATAGATAGTTTTGGCCTCATCTTTGCTGAATCTCTTCTCTACCTGTGTACTGTATTTCATCTTGTCTCACCGGCTTTACATGTTTGGGGGCTACCTATAATCTTTGGGGAACTGCTCCGATGCAAATTAGCTTTCCTTGTTTTTCTCTCTTTAGGAACAAATAGCTCTTCTGCTGTGTCAAGGCGACCAGGTCATCGTAGGCACATCCCACGGCTACTTCTAGTTGTGTTGTCAGTTAGAGATCTGCAGTCAGCTGAGTTTCCAACCACTCTGGTGATTCTCTGGGTTTCCAAGTTTGTACCCCTTTGATCCTCCTCGATCACTGAATCATAACACCTCAGAAAGCTTTTTCTTCCCATTTTAAAGGAGTGGGACTCCTAGACTGGGAAAGCCTATACACAAATTGAAAGAACTGCCAAAAATTAGAAGGGACCACAATAAACCTTGCAAGACACTTAGAGGAAGGCCTCAGAAAACATTCTTTCCCATTTTGAAGGAGTGGGACTCCTATACTGGGAAATCCTATGCACTAAGTGCAAGGGCTGCCAAAAATAAGGGGGAAAGGATGGTGTTGTAAAGACAGGGTTAAATGCTGTGTTACCTTGATAAAAGACAATCCAGGAATATAGATGGGGATTTATTGTCTACGCATTTTAGAGAAAATAACATGCCTTCACTTACTGAAGAAGGAAAAATGTTTTCTGAAGCCTTACTCTAAATGTCTAGCAAGGTTTATTATGGTCCCTCCTTCTAATTTGTGGCAGCAATTTCAATTTGTGCATAAGCGTAGCGAAATAAATCACCATCTATGTTCCTGGATTGTCTTTTATCACAGTAGAACAGTATTTAAACCTGTCTTTACAACACCATGTTTTACGTCCACATAGGGCTGCAGCAAACCATGTATTCTTTGTGATTACAATTGGTTGTGACTTTTACAACCTTTCAAGGTGAGCCTTCCTAGTGTCTTCAACCCCATATACCTCCTGATAAGGCCCTAATTTGCCATGTCTTTCCAGCCTTTACTCGAAAATAAGAAGGAGGGACTGCAATACATCCTGCAAGCCATGTAGAGGGGTGACCTCAGAAAACATTTTTTTTTTCCATTTTGAAGGTGTGGGATTACTAGACTTGGAAAGCCTATGCCCTAAATGCAAGGGCTGCCACAAATTAGGAGAGACTGCAATGCCCGCTGGAAGACACATAGAGAAGGCCACAGAAAACATTTTTTCCCATTTTTAAGGAGTGGGACACCTAGACTGGGAATGCCCATGCACAAAGTGCAAGGGCTGCCAAAAATAGAAGGAGAGACTGCAATACAGTAAGTGCAAGGGCTGAAAAACATTTTCCCCTGGGGGTATACATCTATATATTTAAGAGAATTGTAGAGGTAGTTCTCATACACATCCTAAAATAATTATGAAGAAGGGCATCATACACCTACTGGACAAATTAGAAGTGCGGGCCTTATGATGACCCTGTTGATATGGTGGATGAGGAAGAGGAAAAGAAAAAGAAGAAACCATGAATCATATACCCTTTTTTGGGTTGGAAGAGGTGCATGAGAATACAACAGAAAAAAAGGAACATTTGAATTGGCTAAGGTTATGCTGCTGTCATCCAATGGGTTGAGAAGTCTGGGCCAATCCAGGCTGGGTTCATATTGATAAGAGTCAGCCTGTCAGCATTTTCAGTTGAGAAGTGGATGCTCCTATCAGCTATTATGTCCCTGGGGCACTAAAAACCCACTCTGACAAAACACTAGCGACTGGGCAGGCCATCACCTACAAGCCGTAGAGGGACAGTTCATGCCATGTACAGCTTGGATAATAGTTGTACGGTACAGAGAAATCACGGTGGACGCTGGTATGATCAGTTAGGAACTCCTTCACCATCTTCCAAAACTTTTCTCTTCTTATCAGACCACTTTGTGCATCAGGGCCTGGGTGCTGGGAGGGTCTAATAGAACTGTCTCAGACCTTTAATGGTGTTTTGCTGACTTTGGCAGACCTGGTGTGTGTCTCCCTTGTCTCTTCTCCTTGGTTGCCCAAGTAGCTATGACCTCTGCTGCCAGGGAATTTTTGTACTAATTGTTTGACGAGTGCCTGCTGGTATTGCAACATTTTACTAGCCCTCACAGCTGCAGGAAGGAGAGATAGAAAGTTTTCCTTGTAATGTGGGCCGAGAAGGGTGAGATAACAGGATTTGCATGAGCCAGTGTAACTGCCAGAAGCTGGGTAGATGTTTTCCGGCTTCATTAGGTGCACTGCGCATGACCAGAAGTTCAGAAGATGGCTCACATACAAGTTGGCATGATTACTCCGTGCAATGCATCTCGCATGAAACGAGAGTCACTGCTGTGTAAGGTATCTGGTGTACTGAGCTGTCTGTAGTTTATTGACAGCGCAGCCTTCCATTCTGTTTTTGGGAGTGCTGGTTGCTCAGCTGTTCCATCTTCCCTGTGATTAACTCTGCTACTTAACTAAGCAACCTCTCCAAGAACCCTGCCAGTCATTCATTCTATGTGAGTAGTGGTGTTGGCCTGCATACCTGTGTCTATTCTGACCATTGTTTGCTGACTCTGGACTGTTGTTTGACTCCCCTCTTCTTGCTCCCTGTACTTGACATAACCTCCTGCTATTTCAACCTTGGACCATTGCCTGACCATGTCTCATTTGATTCCCTTTATTCAGTACGTACCTTCCTTGAAAAGATAACCCAGGATCTTGACCTGACCACGTTTCAGTTGACTCTTTTATTCTACCTGCCTTCCTGGAAACCAGAATTCGGACTGTTACCTGATTACGCTACTGTATACTCCTGGAATCCACTGCGAGACCACCTGGTACCTGACTTCGGCTTAACTGACTACTCTTACATCTGAATTACCTGTATGTAGTGACAAGCATCACACACGGCTTCTGAACTTTCGGTCATGTACAACGCTCCTAATGAAGCCAGGAAGTGTACATCTGACTTCAAAGGTGCACTGATGCGGCTGAAATGAGCCATGCACATGCACAAGATTTCCAGGAGCTGGCGGTGACGGCGGCTTGTGGAAATTATGCTATTATGGCAACAGGGGTGTGATAACATTGATAGAGAGCTGACTGATCTGGGGAACTAACATCACTGCAATTAGTCAAAGCCCTAATTAGCATAGGGAAAACGAGATTTACAAGTCAAAGCGCTTTGCTTAGTTTCCCTGTTATTTACCCTGGCTACGTGTGCAGGGAGCCAGCGCTAAGTGGTGTATGCTGGTAACCAGGGTAAATATTGGGTACCTAAGCAAAGCGCTTTGCTTGGTTACCCGATATTTACCCTGGTTACCAGCATACACCACTTAGCGCTGGCTCCCTGCACATGTAGCCAGGGTACACATCAGGTTACTAAGCAAAGCGCTTTGCTTAGTTACTCGATATTTAACCTGGCTACGTGTGCAGGGAGCCAGCGCTAAGCGGTGTACGCTGGTAACCAGGGTAAATATCAGGTAACTAAGCAAAGCGCTTTGCATGGTTACCCGATATTTACCCTAGTTACCAGCGTACGCTGCTTACACAGAGTCGATGCTTGTTGGTCTTCTGCGATGTGTGCTGCACAGTGGGAGACCAACGAGCAAAAAATGAACCAGAACAGTGTGTAACGATCAGCGATTTCACAGCAGGGGCCAGGTCGCTGCTTAGTGTCACAGACAGCGAGATCGCTGATGAGGTCACTGGTACGTCACAAAACCTGTGACTCAGCAGTGATATCGCTATGTGAGAAGTACCTCTTACAGCATGCTATCTTTAGATTACATAACACAAACACCTGCTGATAGAGTCCATTAAGTTCTTCAAATATCTTTCTGTGCATTAAAAGGGAAGATTCTTTTAAAAAGTTATAAACTGGGTTTTTTTGGGTTTGTGACATAATTAGTATATGTAAATCTTCACCCACTTGAGGGTAATAGCCAGTTACTATATAGTTTAAGAATGCAGTAACTAAAGAGGTTGGCCAGGGCTTATGTATTAATGACCTATCCTTAGAATATCAGTTCAGTGGGGACAATCACACATCAACCCTATCCGCTATTTTCAGATCCTGCTGTAGTCAGATGCACACAGAGTTAGAACAATACAGCTCCACACAATGGGTATTGGTTATTCTCAGTTACTCCAGCTAAAATTCTATATTGTGTATAATTGGCTGTGGTTGGAGTTTTAAAGAGCAAATTTTTGTGGGTGCTGGGGAAAGGTCATCATTATACAGTATATCAGTATATCTTGAACAACCCTCTTAAACTGAATTAATCATCAAGTTGTGTTACCTCATCTGAGAGCAGCATAATATAGGATCAGAGACCCTGGTTCAAGTGATGTGTAACCTACTGGGCTGTTTACCATAGTTTTTATGAAATCACTGTTTTATCACCAGTAGATTATCCCTAGAGAACTACTTGGCCTGTTGCCAGATAGTCCTTCCCCACCAGTGATTGGCAGCTATATGCCTAAGCACAGTGTACACAGAAAGGTGCCAATCCGTGTTGTGGGTGGAGTTATACAGAGCTCAGCATTCAGAGAAATTTTTAATCAAAACTGCTGTACCCAGTTAAATAAATTACGCAACATTGGAATCAGGGTTTCTGCCCTTATATTATACTGCTCTCAAGTGAGGTAACAACAATCTGTTGACGATCCCCTTTAATTTTAATTCTATGGATTTTCTTGTTTTTCTTTTTTAATTGTCTCTTCGGTGAGGAAGGATACGAACTCTAGTGCCACCTATTGGAAGCAGCAATCCTAAAAGTCAAAAGTGGCTCCTTAGCAAGCCTTTTCATATGACCTAGGATTTATGCCAGATCAGAACCTCAATTTGCAGACACAGTGTTTTGGGATGATTGTTCCTCATCACTGCAAAGTATGAGGTCTGATCTGGCTTTATGAAAAGCTAAAGTGGGGTCTAAAGGGAGAACATTTCTCCTTGCGGAGACTGACAAACCAATCTGGCTGTCAGTGGTGAGGAGTCTTATAGCTGCAATGCTCCTCTGGGAAATATTCAAATTATCACTTCAGGGAGGAAGGAGACGAACTCTAGTGCCGCCTATTGGAAGTAGCAATCCTAAAAGTCAAAAGTGGCTCTTTAACAAGCCTTTTCATATGACATAGGATTTATGCCAGATCAGAACCACTTTTGACTTTTAGGATTGCTATATCCAATAGGTGACACTAGAGTTTGTCTCATTCCTCCCTGAAGAGACAATTTGAATATATCCCAGAGGAGCATTACAGCTATAAGACTCATCACCATTGACAGCCAGACTGGTTTGTCAGTCTCCGCAAGGAGAAACGTTCTCCCCTAGACCCCACTTTAGCTTCTCATAACGCCAGAACAGACCTCATACTTTGCACTGAGGAGGGACAATCATCCCAAAACACCGTGTCTGCAAACTGAGGTTCTAATCTGGCATAAATCCTATCTCATATGAAAAGCCTTGTTAAAGAGCCACTTTTGACTTTTAGGATTGCTACCTCCAATAGGTGGCACTAGAGTTTGTCTCCTTCCTCCCTGAAGAGACAATATCAATATTACCCAGAAGAGCATTGCAGCTATAAGTCCCCTCAACACTGACAGCCAGTTTGGTTTGTCAGTCTCCGCAAGGAGAAAAGTTCTCCCTTTAGACCCTTGTTGTTTTTGTTAATTCTTTTGTTCTTTGTTCCCTAAATAACAGTGTATCAAACCATAAAAGTTTCCAGAGTGAAAGGACATTGTCATTTGATGGCGTTTTCTATAACAGGAGGCTTTATTGGAAGCACGTCGATAATTCTGCCTTGCAGTGTAACAGATAGGAATACGGAGAGTCAGTCCAGTAACTCTGGAGAAGTATGGGGTGAGCACCACATGTGCTAAATCCCTCACTCCACATAACACCGCTTCCTCTCCAATATGTCATTCTCACACCTCCAAACTCCGCACCAAACAAACATAAAAATCTGCTACTGTTCTCGCCATGCACTCCATTTTCTTCCAATCTGAGAGCCATTTGTGAGTATAATTGAAAATTAGCAGTGCAGCTGTTTGAAGAGAGTAATTTATCATGGCACATTGTTCACTCCTGACACTTTAGCCCTGGCTCTAACAAGGCAGTGGTTGCTGGGGGTTGAGCTACAGAAAGTGATTCGGCTGCAATACTGCGTTTCCCCTGCTTTGTTGCTAATTGTAGCCTCTTTTTCTCCATTGAATTGGGAGTTGAGTAAAAGAGCTTGTTTGCTCTGTACAGCCAGGCTGCCAGGACTGCTCGGGCTATTATCACAAGATACTCTTGATCTTTTGAAAAGCAGGAAATAGAATTTTTCTCCAACAGGGAAAGTAATTTGCGATGCGTCCATTAGTTCTTCATTAAAGCAAGATTAAATTGCATGGCAAATCACATCTGTGTTTGGATGATTAAAGGGTGGCATTTTAGAGGCCAAAACTAATTACTAGTCAAAATGAATGGGAGTGAAAAAAACAGTCATGTTTTTACATTAGATAGTGTGGTTTGTAATTAGATTCAAGCTAATTCCACTATTTCTTCTCTTTTAATGAGATGAGCCTGTCCTCATCTTTTTCTAGGCCACGCTAACAGCCAAAAATGTATAATTTTGATAATGCTGAGAGTTTACTTTATTGAAATTTCCATGCTACCTGCCACAAGTGACTGGTCTATCTAGAGGTACTCCTTGTTGAGGAGCTGCCAATGCACTATGCCAATGGCAAGTACCAAAGGGAGGACCCATTACACATCCTAATTGGGTCATTGCAGCTGATTACGAACAATATTATTTTCAGATATTAATAGGAGCACTCACCAAATAGCTTGCGATAAAATAGTCGGATGGGGAACAAAAATCCATCTAAATACAAGATAATTCCCAGTGATTTCTAATGAGGAACAGAAAGAATCTAAAACAACTAGAAGAGAGTAAATTATTAGACCTTTTGTAATGTAGCATTTACTATATAAAACAAAATGATTACTTTGGCAGTGTATATGGATATTGGTGCAATGAAATATGGCAAACTACTCGTATATTCCTTCAAATAAGAGTTTTCCCACCAAAGTACCATAGCATCTCATACTGTGTTTTTCCAATAATAAAACACTGTTTTATACTTACGGCGCTAGGGCCTATTTTCAAGTAGGTCTTATTTTTGGGGAATGGGGAACCACAGTTGGGGGTAAGCCTCCCCCCCTCCCAAAAAAAGCAAACCCCTCTTCCCAGGTGAATTATTTTTCCCAGAGCCCGGATGTTTGCATGGCTCCCAGGTTCTCCTGCAAACTGTGGTGGGCACTCCCAGCAGATATGCTCAACGTGATCCTCTCCGGCTTCTGGCCGACATACTCACATACATCAGATTGCACACACACACTTATACACACACACACATGCACATCAGATCGCACACAGACATTCACCACATCCAGTGATACAGATTACTTCCAGCCTGGAGGTGAAGATGGGATGTAGTGCAGTGGAGCACAAGGACCTGCAGTGGAATACATGGAGAACTTGGCGGTAGAATGCATCCATGCATTTCACTGCAGGTCCTCTATGCATTCCACCACACTACGTCCCACAATTCTCTGCCGCCCAGAAGCAAACGGTAACGCCTGATGTGGTGAGTGTGTATGTGCGATCTGATGTGTGTGAAATCTGATGTGTGTGGGTGTGCGATCTGATTCCGCGTGCGATCAGATGTGTGTCGGTGTGTGATCTGATGTGTGTAGGTGGGCAATCTGATGTGTGTGGGTGTGTGATCTGATGTGTGTGGGTGTGTGTTCTGATGTGGGAGTGCAAACTGATGTGTGTGGGTGTGTGTTCCACAGAAGGTCCTCCTGTTCAGCATCTGGTGAGTATGATTGCGGGGTCTTCTGTCTTTTTTCTTTTGGAGGTGTCTGCTGTCTAAAATGAAGTATCCTGCAGTATTGTTAAACTTTTTTATCTGGATGGACACTTCATTATTGAACCATGACTAGGGCATATTTTCGGGGTAGGGCTTATATTTAAGCCTTATGCCAAAAATACTGAAAACTCCTGCTAGGGCTTATTTTGGGGGAGGTCTTATTTTTGCAAAACAGGGTAGTAGGCAGCAGAAGGACTTGTTAATTTTAGGGGCAGCAAACTGATTTCAGCCTACCCAAAGATTTATGGTGTTGGAACAGACAAAGTAAAGCGGGCTTTACACGCTACGACATCGCTAATGCGGAGTCGTTGGGGTCACGGAATTCGTGACGCACATCCGGCTGCATTAGCGATGCCGTTGCGTGTGACATCGATTAGCGATTTTGCATCGTTGCAAAACAGTGAAAAATCGCTAATCGGCGACACGGGGGTCCATTCCCAATTATCGTTACTTCAGCAGTAACGAGGTTGTTCCTCGTTCCTGCGGCAGCACACATCGCTGCGTGTGACGCCGCAGGAGCGAGGAAGCTCTGCCTCCCGGCCGCTATGCGGAAGGAAGGAGGTGGGCGGGATGTTACGTCCCGCTCATCTCCGCCCCTCCGCTGCGATTGGGCGGCGGTTCAGTGACGTTTCAGTGACGTCGCTGTGACGCCGCATGGACCGCCCCCTTAGAAAGGAGGCGGTTCGCCCGTCACAGCGACGTCGCCGGACAGGTAAGTATGTGTGACGGCTCTGGGCGATGTTGTGCGGCACGGGCAGCGATATGCCCGTGTCGCGCAACAGATGGGGGCGGGTACCCACACTAGCGATATCGGGACCGATATCGCAGTGTGTAAAGTAGCCTTAAGGCAAAAAAAATCTCAGGCAGAATATGCATTTCTGAAAAGTTATTTTGAGGTAGAAATCTTAATAGAGGTTCTTTAGGAATGGAAGTGTTTAGCAATCCCTATAACCCCTATCGCAATAAGGTTGGCAAGCACTGTCTTAAAAACTATCCCCTTACACAAGCTCGTTTGTACATGGATATCCTTTCCTTGTATATTGAAAGATGTTATGAAATGTGCCCACTTGTTGCTATTTATGTTTCGACTGACCCTAGCTAGTATTTTCATTGCAGCAGGCATCCTTATGCATTGCAAGTGACAGGCTATCATAATGCAATGTGAAAAAACAGGTGCAAAAGCAGGGTTGTACTGTGTTGTAGGCAGAGTGGACAGCTGTATAGCCATCTGCTTCCATGCAGCCAGGAGTTGAGCTGGGTGAAGCAAGAACACGTATAGGCACAAAAAAGTATATATATATATATATAACACTTTGTAACTCTTCAACATGATCTTTTCACTGTAGCACATATGCAGGGGTGCACCATGAGACGACCTGAGCCTTTGGTCTCAGGCAGCGCCACCTGCTGGGAGAGAAGGAGGGTAGCAGCAAGGGTCTGTCCGGTGTATTAGACTGCTTTCACATCTGCTTTTTTTTTACTGCAGCATGCCGCCATGAATGGATTTTTTGCCGCAAAGCCGGATCCTTTACAAATGCATTGTCATTTCAATGCATTTGCAATAAAATCGCGGCAATATGCGGTCACTTGCAGTTGTGTGCGGCACACACTGGATCTGGTAAAATGCGGTATGTTATCTTTTTCAAAAACGCTACTTGTAGCGTTTTTGACCTCTGACAAAATACTGCATCTCACCGGATCCTTCATATTTCGGCAGTACCTGCAATGCAGTTCAATGAGCGCCAGATCCTGCTCTACCGGAAGTCACCGCTTTTGATAGGCAGGATCCTGTTGTCTGTACTGAGCATGTCCAGAAAGTAGTCCCTCTCCTGTGCTTTCTGATATAGCGGAGCTGCATCAGTTGAAGAAAGAAGACAGAAGAAAGAAGACCAGGATTGCGGAGGGGTGAGAGGGAGTGATAAAGATGGAGTCCCTAAGTGTATCTGTGTATCTATTTCTAATAAAATATTTTTTCTCTGTGTGATGTCTTTTTTTTAACCCTTTATTGGAGATTCTTAATGGCCGGGTCAAACTTGGCCTGACATTAAGAATCTCTGGCTTTATATCAGCTGGTAAAACAAAACTGGTATTAACCCCTTATTACCCAGCATACCAGGGCTGCTGGAAGAGTTGGATAAAGTGCCAGAAGATGGCACCTTTATGAAAGCACCATTTTCTGGGGAGACTGCGGACTCCAATTTTCAGCGGGGGGGGCCCAGAAAGCTTGGGCCACCCTGGGCTGCGGATTCCAATCCCCAGCTGCCTAGTTGTACTTGGCTAGACACATAAATTGGGCGAAGCCCATGTCAATTTTTTTTAATTATTTCATGAGATTCATGAAATAATAAAAAAAATGGCTTCCCTATATTTTTTGTTCCCAGCTTGGTACAAATAGGCAGCTGGGGGTTGGGGGCAGCCTGTAGATGCCTGCTGTACCTGGCTAGAATACAAAAATATGGCAAAGGCCACGTCACTTTTTTTTTTTTAGTTTTTGGGCAAAAAACTTAAAAAAAAGGGTTTCCCTGGATTTTCCATTACCAGTGAAGGTAACACCAAGCAGTGGGGGTTAGCAGCCAGTAGCTGCATGAGTTACCCTTAGCAATAGGTATACCGAGCTAGAGGAGGGAGAGGGAGAGGAGGGAGAGAGGGGAGGGAGATATAGGGGAGGGATAGAGAGAGGGAGGGGGAGAGAGAGAAAGAGAGGAGGGAGAAAGAGAGAAGGAACAAGAGAGAGAAATAAACAGGAGGGAAAGAGGCGGGGGAGAGAGAAAGAAAGAAGAGGAAAAGAGAGGAGGGGGAGAGAGAGAAAGAGAGGAGGGGGGGAGAGAAATGGAGGAAGAGGAGAGAGAGAGAGAGAGGAAGGGGAAAGAGAGAGAGAGAGAAAAGAGGGAGAGAGGAGGTGGAGAGAGGGAGAAAGAGGAAGGAGGAGGAGAGAGGGTGACAGAGAGGAAGACGAGAGAGAGGAAGGGGAGAGAGAGAAAGAGGAGGGGGGAGAAATAGCGGAGGAGGGGGAGGGAAAGAGAAAAGGAGGGGGAGAGAAAGAGAGGAGGAGGGGGAGAAAAAGAGAAGAGGAGGGAGAGAAAAAGAAAGGAGTAGGGAGAGAAAAAGAGAAGAGGAGGGGGAGAAAAAGAGAAGAGGAGGGGGTGAGAAATAGAAGAGGAGGGGGGAGAGATACAGAGAAGAGGAGGGGGATAGAAAGAGAGAAGAGGAAGGAGAGAGAAAGAGAGAAGAGGAGGGGGAGAGAAAGAGAGAAGAGGAGGGGGAAAGAAAGAGAGAAGAGGAGGGGGAGAGAAAGAGAGAAGAGGAGGGGGGGAGAAAAAGAGAAGAGGAGGGGGAGATATGCCAATGCACCAGAGCTGCGGGAGAGCTAGAGATATTTTATTTTCCCCTGCTTATACAGCAAGTGTAAAGACTGATGTTTCAAATATATTCCTATTTAAATGTTTGTGTATTATATAGTGTGTCAAGTTAGGCTAGTAAAGAGTAAATCTGATTTATTTCTACTGATTTTAAGAATTTACTAAGGGGGGGTGCTGTTTTGAAGTTCACCTCAGGTAGCAGAGCGGCTAAGTTCACCCCTGCACATATGGGACAATTCATCAAAGCTTTTACTCCAGAAAATTGGTCACAATTTTTTGTGCACTGTGGCGTTGTACAACAATGGTTTTCACGCCAGTTTGAACCAGAAGCTCCGAGATGGGCACAGATAGAGAAGAGCCAGGGTAGGACAAGGAATGATCCCACCCACCTGTCCATTCATCAAAAGTGTTAATTTTCAGTTACTGACTGGAGTAACATTTCTGGTGCTGCATACAAAGGCTCATGCCATTCAGAAGATGCGCCAAATTCATTAAGTAGTTTGCGCTTCTTAATGAATCAGCACTTTGATCAATTGGTCCATAGTCTTAGGCGGGCTTTGCACACTACGACATCGCAGGTGCGATGTCGGTGGGGTCAAATTGAAAGTGACGCACTTCCGGCATCGCATGCGACATCGTAGTGTGTAAAGCCTAGATGATACGATTAACGAGCGCAAAATCGTCGTAATCGTATCATCGGTGCAGTGTCGGCGTAATCCATAATTACGCTGACGCGACGGTCCGATGTTGTTCCTTGCTCCTGCGGCAGCACACATCGCTGTGTGTGAAGTCGCAGGAGCGAGGAACATCTCTTACCGGCGTCACCGCAGCTTCCATAGGATATGCGGAAGGAAGGAGGTGGGCGGGATGTTTACATCCTGCTCATCTCCGCCCCTCCACCGCTATTGGCCGCCTGCCGTGTGACGTCGCTATGGAAGGAGGCGGGTCGCCGGCCAGAGCGACGGTCGCAGGGCAGGTGAGTGCATGTGAAGCTGGCGTAGCGATAATGTTCGCTACGCCAGCTATCACACAATATCGTACCTGCGACGGGGGCGGGGACTATCGCGTGCGACATCGCAGCATCGGCTTGCGATGTCGCAACGTGCAAAGCCGCCCTTAGTTGTTCACCTAGTGCCTGTTATAACTTTATATTTTCCTGTGATGATCCTATAAGGGCTCATTCAGATGAGCTTATAATTGCAGTCATGTGCTCTACGATTAGAAGACTGACCGTTCATAGACAGCGCACCAGTGCACATGGCCAATTTACCATGCGGATCAATGGTGTATTTAAAAAAAGTTGCACCCCTTTGGTCTGTTTTACCTGCCAGAGTAAAGGCTGCTTTACACGCAGCAACATCGCTAGTGATGTCGCTAGCGATCGCATCCTCCCCCGTTGTTTGTGTGTCATGGGCAAATCGTTGCCCGTGTCGAACAATATCGCCGATATGCGTCACACATACTTACCTTCCTAACGATGTCACTGTGGCCGCCGAACAACCTCTTTTTTAAGGGGGCGGTTCGTTCAGCGTCACAGCGTCGTCACTCAGCGGGCCACCAATAGAAGTGGAGGGGCTGAGAGCAGCTGCATGAACTTCACTCCCACTTCGTTGCCGGAGGACGCAGGAACGCTGTTGTTTGTCGTTTCCGTGGTGTCACACATAGCGATGTATGCTGCCTCAGGAACAACAAACAATCTGTGTCCTGAACGAGCAACGATATTTTGAAAATGAACGACGTGTCAACAATCAACGATTTGGTGAGTATTTCTGATCGTGAGCGGTCGCTCGTGTCACACGCAACGACGTCGTTAACGAGGCCGAATGTGCGCCACGAATTCCGTGACCACGGCGATATCTCGTTAGCGATGTCGCTGCGTGTAACGGGGCCTTAATGCATTCAATGTAAAGGCCACACCTGTAACTGTACACAATGTGTACTAACACACACCGCTGCACACAGAGCTAGCCATAACAGGAATTTACAGCCACAACTGGCCCGATTGTCAATGCGCCATCTGAACACAGCCTAACAGTAAAAGTTCATCACTAGTGATGAGCGAGTATGCTTGTTACTACTCGGTACTCGCACGAGTATCACTGTACTCGGGCTACTCGGCGGGTACCGAGTAATTTTGCAATACTCGTGCTTTACTCGTGGTCTTCATCCCTGCATGTTGGCGCTCTTTTGAGAGCCAGCCCTCATGCAGGGATTGGCTGGCAGACCACTGCAATGCCACAGCCCTGTTAGTTGTGGAATTGCAGTGATTGGCCGGCCCGCACAGCGTGACCGAGCCTTTATACCGGCGGGCGCGCTGTGCTCTGTACACAGCCATCTCATATTCCCTGCTTTCCACGCCCACAGGCGCCTATGATTGGTTGCAGTGAGACACGCCCCCACGCTGAGTGACAGGTGTCACACTGCACCCAATCACAGCAGGCGGTGGGCGGGTCTATACTGTGCAGTAAAATAAATAAATAAATAATTAAAAAAAAACGGCGTGCGGTCCCCCCAATTTTAATACCAGCCAGATAAAGCCATACAGCTGAAGGCTGGTATTCTCAGGATGGGGAGCTCCACGTTATGGGGAGCCCCCCACCCTAACAATATCAGTCAGCAGCTGCCCAGAATTGCCGCATACATTATATGCGACAGTTCTGGGGCTGTACCCGGCTCTTCCCGATTTACCCTAGTGCGTTGGCAAATCGGGGTAATAAGGAGTTAATGGCAGCCCATAGCTGCCACTAAATCCTAGACTAATCATGTCAGGCGTCTCCCCGAGATTCCTTCCATGATTAATCTGTAAATTACAGTTACAAAACACACACACCCGAAAAATCCTTTATTAGAAATAAAAAACACTAACAAAGTCCCTCATTACCAATTTATTAACCCCGACAAACCCTCCATGTCCGGCGTACTCCACGGACTCCGGCGTCGCGTCCAGCTCTGCTGCATGGAAGTGACAGGAGCTGCAGAAGACACCGCCGCTCCGGTCACCTCCACGCAGCTAATGAAGGGAATAGCGCGATCAGCTGCTGTCAGTCAGGTAACTCCCGGCCACCGCTGGATCCAGCGGTGGCCGCAATTAACCTCAGTGACAGCGCAGCTGATCGCTATACTCACCTCAGTTGCTGCATGGAGCTGACCGGAGCGGCGGTGAGTAGCGCGATCAGCTGAGCTGTCACTGAGGTTACCCGCGGCCACCGCTGCATCCACCGCTGGATCCAGGTAACCTCAGTGACAGCTCAGCTGATCGCTATACTCATCTCATTAGCTGCGTGGAAGTGACCGGAGCGGCGGTGTATTCTGCAGCTCCTGTCACTTCCATGCAGCAGAGCTGGACGTGACGCTGGAGGACTGTGGAGTACGCTGGACATGGAGGGTTTGTCGGGGTTAATAAATTGGTAATGAGGGACTTTGTTTGTGTTTTTTATTTCTAATAAAGGATTTTTCGGGTGTGTGTGTTTTTTTAACTGTAATTTACAGATTAATCATGGAAGGAATCTCGGGGAGACACCTGACATGATTAATCTAGGATTTAGTGGCAGCTATGGGCTGCCATTAACTCCTTATTACCCCGATTTGCCAACGCACCAGGGTAAATCGGGAAGAGCCGGGTACAGCCCCAGAACTGTCGCATATAATGTATGCGGCAATTCTGGGCAGCTGCTGACTGATATTGTTAGGGTGGGGGGCTCCCCATAACGTGGAGCTCCCCATCCTGAGAATACCAGTCTTCAGCCGTATGGCTTTATCTGGCTGGTATTAAAATTGGGGGGACCGCACGCCGTTTTTTTTAATTATTTAATTATTTATTTCACTGCACAGTATACACACACACACCGGCTGCTGTGATTGGGTGCAGTGAGACAGCTGTCACTCAGTGTGGGAGCGTGTCTCACTGCAACCAATCATAGGCGCCGAAAAGCAGGAAAGCAGAGAATACGAGATTGATTAATGAGCGGCCGGCTTTTTCAAAAGAGGAAAAGCCACCGGAGTTTGAACAGCCGTGCAGCGCCGCGCCGGTGATCGGGGAACGGTAAGTAAGAGAGAGGGGGGGGGAACTGACCGACAGACTGTGAGAGGGGGACAGACAAGACAGAGCGAGACCGACCGACGGGAGATAGAATGAAAAAAAAAATGACCGACATCGTTAGTAAAAAGCACAAAACGTGCGTTTTGGACATCGGAGTGCCACACAAGGTTTTCACGTAAAATCTTTCATGTATTAATCTCAAAAAGTAACATACACCAGCTCTATCTCACTATTGGGTATGTGCCCTTAACATTTCCGCCATGAAAATTCATTTTGGTGTCATTTTGGAAGGTTTTCTGGTGAGTCCGTAAAAATGGCATAAAACTCGGACAAAATTGTTCACAGCTGTGACTTTTGAGTGATAAATGCTTCAAGGGGTCTTCCCCATGCTGATGCCATGTCATTTGAGCACTCTTCTGAGACTTTTGTGACATTTTTAGGGTTTCTACATGCTGCCGGGGGGTCATTTCACAAAAATACTCGGGTCTCCCATAGGATAACATTGGGCTCGGTGCTCGGGCCGAGTACACGAGTATCTTGGGAGGCTCGGCCCGAGCTTCGAGCACCCGAGCTTTTTAGTACTCGCTCATCACTATTCATCACTTCAAACACTTCAGTGCTAAGAAATCGAGTCCTCAGGAGGAATGCAAGGGTAAGTGAAAAAAAAAAATATTTTTAGGACTTAAATAACCCCTTCACCCCCAGCAATTTTCCATTTTTCTTTATTCCTCTCCTTCCAAGTACCATAACTTTTTTATTTTTCCATCAATATTGCCATATGAATGCTTACTTTTTGTGGTATGAGTTGTACTTTTGAATGACACCATTTATTTTACCATATTGTTTACTGGAAAATGGGAAAACAATTTCAAATGTGCAGACATAGTGAAAAAACGAAAATTCCACAATGGCTTTGGGTTTTTTTTATTCCCCATGTTTACTATATGATATAACTGGCATGTCAGTATAATGCCTCAGGTCAGTATAATTTTGTGAACTTTTAAGGTTTTTTTATTTTTCATATTTTTAAAACTTTTTTTTTACATTTGTGATTGATTTTACTAGTCCCCTGGGAACTTTATGACTACTACACTATCTGATCGCTTCTTCTGATCAGAGGAGAAATGCTTATCTCCTGTGAGTAATGGTGCTCTGTTGGCTCTCACAGGAAGTGAGTTATGGTAGTGTCAGTGGTCATCAGCTGACGCCGCGCTACCATGACAATACATTGGCGGCCAGTAATCACGTCATGGGACTACTGATGGCAACGGGGAATGGCTCGATCCCCGAAGCTACACTTTAAATTGCACTGTCAGTGTTTGACAGCGCAATCTTAGTGGTTAAGCAGATAAAATCTTTGCATTGTGTGTCTGTGTGTGCCAGAACACAAAGAATAGAAAGAGGAGAAGAGAACTGTTTAAGGACTTAATAACTAAAAATTGCTGAAAAATATGAACAATGTCAAGATTAAAAGTCCATCTCCAGAGATTTTGATATACCTTTGTCCATGGTGCACAATATAATTAAGTTTACAACCCATGGCAAGATAATCTCCCTGAACGTGGACGGGAAAGAAAAATTGATGACAGATTGCAACTCACTGTATTGTGGATAAGCAGCCCCAATCAAATTCCAAAGAATTTCAAGTTGTCCTGCAGACTCAGGGTGCATCATTGTCAGCGCAAACCAGCTGTCAACATTTGAATAAAAATAAACACTATGACGAGAGACCCAAGAGGACCCTACTGCTGACATAAAAAAAGCCTGCCTCCTGAGGAAGCCCTAGGCGGTGAAACGCGTTGAGGCGCGGTGGGTGGTGAACAAATTACTCTGGTCAGGTCTGTAATCTATTATATGACTTCCTTACTCGTGCAGTGAATGATGATTGCTATTATTATGGTGTGTTCCTGTGGGTTGTCTACATAGGCTGGTGGTATGTAAACAATGACTTCTATGACTTAGCACCTCCTGACCTGTAAAGTTTGCAGGCAGGAGTAGAGGCATGACCTAGCATTTAATTGTGCATAATGATGTATGCCTGTTAGCTCACTGAATAGTGCATAGTGGAGTCTTGAGGGGCTAATAAATACTTAAGGCAGTTAATGTACTATGTGAGATTGCTGCTACTAGATTAACCCTTTTGCAGCTTCCAGCTACGTAGCCTTATATAAGAGATGGAGTTATTAATCTTCACTCCATCAGTATTAAATTGATTTTGTCAGATATATGGTGACGGGGGTATCTTTTGGTGGAAAGCAGATTGCTATTTGTGTGCTGACAAAATCAGCGTCTATTAGGGATGCACACAGAGGCCATGAATTTGTAATTGATTACTCTAGGAATATATATTCTCTTATGACTTACCACTAGAAGTCTATTCCCAGTTATTTTCCCTATGTGACCCTTATGGTTGCACATCATGGTAAAGTGATATCTGCAAATTTAATTAATTGCAAATTTAAGAGTTAAGGTATTGTGTGAAGACCTGAGGGACTTGCTTTTGATTCCCAACCCACCCTCCCTCTAATCAGGGGGAGTTACAGTTACACTCTCGCTACCCTGTTGTGCCATTATGTCTATGTGTGTGTTTTAATTATATGAAATAAAGTTTATTTTTTATGGAAGTATGGCATCATTTGTATATTCTTGGTTCAAGGATATAAGTGGTTATGACATAAAAAAAGCTAGACTGCAGTTTGCCAAAATGAACATGAGTAGGTCAAAATCCTTCTGAAAAAGCGCATTGTGGACAGATGAGACCAAGATTGAGCTTTATGCTAAACATATCATTCTCTTGTTTACCAAAAATGGAATGAAGCCTACAAAAAATGAACACAGTACCTAAAGTCAACTAAGGTGGAGAATAAAAGATCTTTTGGGGTTGTTTTTCTGTTTTTGGCACTGGGTGCCTTGAATGTGTGCAAAGCATCATAAAATCTGAAGATTACCAAAAGATTTTAGGTTGCAATGTAGTGCCCAGTGTCAAAAAGCTAGCTGGGTTTGCATCCTAGGTCATGAGTCTTCCAGCAGGACAAAAACCTCAAACATACAAGTGCATCTCAATAAAATAGAATATCATCAAAAAGTTAATTTATTTCAGTAATTCAAGACAACAAGGGAAATACATACAGTACAGACCAAAAGTTTAGACACACCTCATTCAAAGAGTTTTCTTTATTTTCATGACTCTGAAAATTGTAGATTCACATTGAAGGCATCAAAACTATGAATTAACATGTGTGGAATGAAATACTTAACAAAAAGTGTGAAACAACTGATAATATGTCTTATATTCTAGGTTCTTCAAAGTAGCCACATTTTGCTTTGACTACTGCTTTGCACACTCTTGGCATTCTCTTGATGAACTTCAAGAGGTAGTCACCGGAAATGGTTTTCACTTCACAGGTGTGCCCTGTCAGGTTTAATAAATGGGATTGCTTGCCTTATAAATGGGATTGGGACCATCAGTTGTGTTGTGCAGAAGTCTGGTGGATACACAGCTGATAGTCCTACTAAATAGATTGTTAGAATGTGTATTATGGCAACAAAAAAGCAGCTAAGTAAAGAAAAATGATTGCCCATCATTACTTTAAGAAATGGAGGTCAGTCAGTCTGAAAAATTGGGAAAACTTTGAAAGTGGCCCAAAGTGCAGTGGCCAGCAAGGACCTGCATATTTTTGAGAGGTCCTTGATGTTCAAAAAATACTTTCATAATGACTCTACATCAATACTTTTTCCCACAGAGACAGAACAGGAGGCATTAGGTGTTCTGGAAGAATTGGCTCAGGAACACAACACAAGAGAGGGAGGTAAGATCCCTAGTAGCATTAGGACCAGATCAACTAAATTTCCACCTTTGTCAGCTTACCCAAACTTGGATCTCTTCGTTAAAGCAGTAAGTCAAGAATTTCATAGTATTCGCACCTTTATTAAAAACAATAATCTTAGTCAAATGGAGAGTAAGAGTATCCAGAAACTTGAAAAATTATAAGATGTGGTAATAAAACCAGCTGACAAAGGTGGAAATGTGGTTATCTGGCCTAAAGCGGGCTTTACACGCTGCGACATCGCTAGCCAATGCTAGCGATGGTGAGCGTGATAGCACCCGCCCCTATCGTTATGCCGATATTTGGTGATCGATGCCGCAGCGAACATAATCGCTATGGCAGCGTCACACGCACTTACCTGGTCGGCGTCGTTGCTGTGACTGCCGAACAATTCCTCCCTGAAGTTCGGCATCACAGCGACGTCACCGCGACGTCACTAAGCGGCCGGCCAATCAAAGCGGAGGGGCGTAGATGAGCGGGACAAACATCCCGCCCATCTTCTTCCTTCCTCATTGCTGGCGTGTGGCAGGTAAGGAGAGGTTCCTCGTTCCTGCGGCGTCACACGTAGCAATGTGTGCTGCCGCAGGGATGAGAATCAACTTCGCCCACGCGACAGCAGCGATATTTGAGAATGGACCCCCATGTCAACGAGGAGCGATTTTGGACGTTTTTGCAACGATCCAAAATTGCTCCTAGGAGTCACACACAACGAGATCGCTACAGCGGCCGGATGTGCGTCACAAAATCCGTGACCCCAACGAGATCGCTGTAGCGATCTCGTAGCGTGTAAAGCCCGCTTAAGACTCTGTATGAAGCAGAAGCTTTCAAACAGCTTAACAATTCATTTTGCTACAAAAAAATGACTTTCAATCCCTTGATTAAATTCTAGGTGGAACTATTCAGTATCCTGAAACTACCAACGGACAACAAGATCATCACGAAGGATCTATTTCTGGCATTACAAGTGTGTGAACCTACAAAACCGACATTCTAACTACTACCTAAAATACATAAAAACACTAAGGTTCCCCCAGGTAGACTCGTCATGTCCGGAAAAACTAACTATCTTGATCATGTCAATAAATTTATAGATACTAAACTTCAACCTTTGGTTCAATGTCTTCCATCCCATACCCGGAATACTAGCGATTTCCTTAAGAAAATTGAGGGGCTCCACATCGATGACCAGTCACTAATGGTCACATGCGATGTGGAGTCTCTCTACACTAATATCAGACATACGGATGGACTAAAAGCTACCCAATTTTTTATGAATACTTCCTCAATTTCTCCGGTGATGCAAAAACTTGTTTTGCAACTGTTGGAATTCACACTATCGCATAATTTTTTCACTTTTAAGGGGTCCTTCTTCCTCCAGACTCAAGGCACAGCTATGGGGGCGTCTTTTGCGCCCTCGTATGCTAATCTGTTCCTGGGTCTGTGGGAGAGGGACCTCTTCCTGTCAGATCATAGACCATCAATGGACCGCGTCCTCTTTTGGACGCGGTACATTGATGATATTTTCATGATCTGGCAGGATACGGAGGATGAATTACACCAATATATGAGAATTTTAAACAACAATGAATGTAATATTCATCTGACTTAGTAGATAAAAATTCTGTTGAATTTCTTGATGTCACTGTAAAGCAGGATAAGCTGAACTATTTCCATACAGATCTTTTTCCTAAAACTACGGCTACAAATTACCTACTGCATGCCAGCTCTTCACATCCTCCGGCATTGATTAGAGCTATCCCTATAGGACAATTTCTGCGACTTCGCAGAATTTGTTGTAGTGATGCGTATTTTGAAAAATGGGTTGTTGAGCTTAGGGATAGGTTCCACACGAGGGGTTATAGTCACAGATCTGTAAAAAAGGCATACAATAGAGCAAAACATACCCCTAGACAGAATCTTCTGTATACCTCGGGATCCTGTAAACTAAAAGGAATCAAGTGAGGTTTATTACAAAATTTAATTCTCAGTATTCTTGTTTATATTCTTGCCTTGAGAGATTTTGGCCGATACTTACCTCTGACCCAGTATTCTCCCAGTACCTTGACATCAGACCAAGCATCACCTTTGGGAGGTCGACAAACTTACATGATAAACTAGTCCAAAGTCATTACACAAATAGACCTACTACTTTTCTTGATCAACATCGCCAACCATGGGGTTGCTCCCCATGTGGCAATTGCATTGCCTGTCCAAATATCATTAAGGCCAAAACATTTACTGACTCAGAGGCCAAAAAGACATTCAACATTACATATCCGATTACATGTACCACGAAGGCTGTAGTCTATTATGCCACCTGTCCATGCGGACTTATGTATGTCGGCCTCACCTCTCGCCAATTAAAGGTTAGAACATAGGAACATATTAATGGGATTATTGCAGCTAAGGACATTACTGATTTATCTGTCCTTAAAACTATTCCCAAACACTTCAACTTCATCACAACTGTGATGCATCATCCTTTTTGGTGAGAGGGATAGATCACATTAGGCCCCACATTAGAGGTGGAAATATCAAAAAACAATTAGCAAAACTTGAGGCTAAGTGGATATGGACTCTGAACATGGTGTCACCCTTGGGACTTAATGAAAACCTTAGCTTTGTTCCTTTTCTGTGACCACTTGCGAGTCATCTTGGTATTGGATACACCATCATATTATATCAAAACTGGTGCACCTAGATCTTTACTTTTGAGTATATATAAAAACATTTTTTTAAAGTTTTTTAATGGTTTTTAATTTTTATTATCTTTTACTAGTTTTGTGTTACATCTGATGGCCATTACATGATGAACAGTAGCCTTGAATGTTATCCATCTGAATACTGTGGGAATCAGTGGGAGAAATTATGGCTATTCATAATATGAAGTTGCCGTGACTTGCCTGGACTGCCTATCATATTCCAATTTAGTAAATCTGTTATTTGCTCTACTTTGCATTTATTACCAATCATGCATGCGGTACCTTGAATTTATATCCTGATATCTATATATATATATATATATATATATATATAAAATCATGCTCTTTAGTGGGGATGTTTTTTCCACTGTATTGTATTTTATTTTATTTAGTTTACTCAATTTCGATCAATCACCTTTAAATTATAGTTATCACATTTTTCACACATATATGTATATGTGCATATTTACACAAGTGGATGTATATATATGTATATACGTGTTCTCGCGCATGTGTATATATATGTACGTTCACGTGCATTTATATATACTTACACTCTTTTTTCTTTCACTTCATCAATTAATTATTATTTAATCATTGGTTTCATAGTGCAATGTGATTTCGCTTTGGACCATGGTTTAATTCACTTATGATTGTATTCAATTGTGGAGATTTCATTTCCCCACTTTTGAGTTAATTCACTGGCCTTTTCCCCTCAATGGCATCTTCCCTCCCTCACTGTCTCACTACACTTTACAATAGTATACATATGTGATGATTCTATGGTCCGAAGTGAAGTTATATTAAATTGAGTGATTATTGAGTGAGTAAATTGAGTGAGTATTCTTCATTAGTTTGACTGATATAGATTTTTGTAAAAAAAAATCCTCCTAGATATTGTATTTGATTTTTGTATTTATGGTATTTGATGGGTATTTTGCCCGATTAATCATTGTAGCAAATTTGTGTGCTTGGTGATAAAGTATATATGGTCACCTGAATCCCCTATTTATTACGCATTATATGTGGTCTTGGCACAGATCGTGGATGTGTGCGGTATTCACTCCCTCCGCCCTTCAGGTTGTAACCAACTCTGGAGGGACGGGGGGCGTGGCCGCACACATCCATGTGTGAAAGATGTAATATTGATTGCGTTATTTTTAAGTAACATCTATAGTGTATCATGTTCACCTGAGTAGTATAACAGATTTGGATGTTTAGTTGTAGTACGTATGGGGTTAATTGAAACCTCGTTTCTCTTACTACGCACCACACATTATTCTGGCATTGCTCATGGATGTGTATTCATTCCTCCCATCCTGATGGAGGGGGGCATGGTCGCACACATTGATCTATCTTTAGTATGTTCTCTGACGAGAGATTTGGGTGTGGACAGTGTCTCTACATCCCGCCCATCATTTTTGATTGGAAGAGAGGTGCAGTCCCACTTAGAACCATAATACGAATTCACCTACACTTATATATGTGAAAATCTTTTCTCCCCTTGTGACTATATTTGACTCCCCACATTAGATACTTTGTGTGGTTTGTCGCTATTTAGATCACTGATCACTGAGTTGTAGTACGTTACGTCTTGGCTCTACCTGCGGTGATGGGTGGTTTTATCTTGATTTCTCTGCCCCCCCGATGATACACTATGTGACTCCTATCTGGACGGGGGTGTGATCATACCTCTCCGCCCACATTACCCGAGTCTGTCTGTGCCACGCAGGGTGGCTTCACTTATGCGCCTATGCTGGGCTGTGAAACCATCCCATAATACTGATGATATGTGAACGGTGCCAGTCCGACCATTTTAATAGATCTAGTTTCATCTGGCGGCAAACTTACATCTGATTGCCACGCCCACTCTCTCGTCACAACGCTGCAGTACAGCAGTGTGGTTGTGACGTGTTTAGATCTTACTTCCCACGTGACCCTCGCTATTAACTACGGCCAATACGCATACCCATAGTCCTTACACTCATTGGTTGATTGTGTGCATTTAAACCATCGCAATCCTTGATGACTCCACGCACTGATGAAGACGGCACCGAAACGTGCACGCGTCGGGGTGGGCGTCACACAGATGGGACACTGCTGCACAACTTGTCTGGTAAATATTCCACTATTATGTGTATATTTTTTGTGCCATTTTTGACTTTTTGTGATTCCATGTAACTTATTGTTATATGGTTATCATTACATGGAGCAGCTTCCTTCTATGACTTGTTACCTGCAACTTTTCATGGTTTACTTATTCCCTATAACTATTGGGCAAATAATCCTGGGTTTTACAATGGTTGCTTAAGGCAACAAGTAGTTGAGAGATACATTGTGGCTTAACTTTTGGCTACCTCTCTCCAGCATGTGACAGTTTAATCTCCTTGCTGATAATTATATATATATATATATATATATATATATATATATATATATATATATATATATATATATTTATTTCTTGCACTAAACCCTTCTTTTATTTTGCACATATCACCTATGAATTGTGATATGCAGGTTACTCCTTTTTTTGACGCCCCTTTTTTCCAGCCAATGATTGTGTTTTTTAAAAATATATAAAAATATTTATTTACCCTGTTTTTAATTGAATATTAATAAATACATTGTTTTTGTGACCCTTTGTTTGGTATTTTCTTTTTTTGTTTTGTATATTAGATTCCGAATGGTCCTATTGGTCCTATATACCCCCACACCGATGATTATGATCGTAATATAAAAATACAATTTACCTATATATTGTTGGTGTGGTACGGGTTTGTTCAATTGGTACAATTGGTGTTTATAACTGACATGTCAGTATAATGCCTCAGGTCAGTATAATTTTGTGAACTTTTAAGGTTTTTTTATTTTTCATATTTTTAAAACTTTTTTTTTTTTTTTACATATGTGATTGATTTTACTAGTCCCCTGGGAACTTTATGACTACACTATCTGATCGCTTCTTCTGATCAGAGGAGAACTGCTTATCTCAAGTGAGCAATGGTGCTCTGTTGGCTCTCACAGGAAGTGAGTCATGGTAGCCTCAGTGGTCATCAGCTGATGCCGCCCTACCATGACAATACATTGGCGGCCAGTAATCACGTCATGGGACTACTGATGGAGGCAGGGTCAGTGTTTGACAGTGCAATCTTAGTGGTTAAGCAGATAAGATCTTTGCATTGTGTGTCTGTGTGTGCCAGACTAAGCACAAAGAATAGAAAGAGGAGAAGAGAACTGCTTTAGGACTTAATAACCAAAAATTGCTGAAAAATATGAACAATGTCAAGATTAAAGCGGGCTTTACACGCTACAATATTTCTAGCAATTTCTAGGAATATCGTACGCAAAAGCACCCGCCCCCGTCGTACGTGCGATATCGTATGATCGCTGCCGCAGCGAACATTATTGCTACGGCAGCATCACACACACTTACCTGGTCGGCGTCGTCGCTGTGACTGCCGAACAATCCCTCCCTCAAGGGGCAGGTGCGTTCGGCGTCACGGCGACGTCACCGCGACGTCACTAAGCGGCCGGTCAATCAAAGCGGAGGGGCGGAGATGAGCGGGATGAACATCCCGCCCACCTCCTTCCTCATTGCGGGCGGGATGCAGGTAAGGTGAGGTTACTCGCTCCTGTGGTGTCACACACAGTGATGTGTGCTGCCGCAGGAACGAGGAACAACATCTTTAAACAACCATTAACAATTTTTGGTTTTAGGACGACCTCTCCATGGTGAATGATTTTCACCACTTTGGAGGACGTTTAAGGTCGCTGGTAAGTGTTACACGCTGCGATACCGTTAATGACGCTGGATGTGCGTCACTAATGATATGACCCCGACGATAAAACATTAACGATATCGTAGCGTGTAAAGCCCCCTTAGAAGTCCAACTCAAGAGATTTTAATATACCTTTGTCCACGGTGCACAATATAATCAAGAAGTTTACAACCCATGGCAAGATAATCTCCCTGAACGTGGACGGGAAAAAAAAATTGATGACAGGTTGCAACTCAGAATAGTCTGTATTGTGGATAAGCAGCCCCAATCAAATTCCAAAGAATTTCAAGTTGTCCTGCAGACTCAGGGTGCATCATTGTCAGCGCAAACTATCTGTCAACATTTCAATAAAAATAAACACTATGATGAGAGACCCAAGGGGACCCTACTGCTGACATAAGAAAGCTAGACTGCAGTTTGCCAAAATGTACATGAGTAGGTCAAAATCCTTCTGAAAAAGCGCATTGTGGACAGATGAGACCAAGATTGAGCTTTATGCTAAACATATCATTCTCTTGTTTACCAAAAATGGAATGAAGCCTACAAAAAATGAACACAGTACCTAAAGTCAACTATGGTGTTGTTTTGCTGTCTTTGGCACTGGGTGACTTGATTGTGTCAAAAACCTCAAACATACAAGTGCCTCTCAATAAAATAGAATATCATCAAAAAGTTAATTTATTTCAGTAATTCAAGACAACAAAAGAAATACATACAGTACAGACCAAAAGTTTGGACACACCTCATTCAAAGAGTTTTCTTTATTGTCATGACTCTGAAAATTGTAGATTCACATTGAAGGCATCAAAACTATGAATTAACACATGTGGAATGAAATACTTAACAAAAAAGTGTGAAACAACTGATAATATGTCTTATATTCTAGGTTCTTCAAAGTAGCCACCTTTTGCTTTGATTACTGCTTTGCACACTCTTGGCATTTTCTTGATGAGCTTCAAGAGGTAATCACCGGAAATGTTTCTTATCTCATAGGTGTGCCCTGTCAGGTTTAATAAGTGGGATTGCTTGCCTTATAAATGGGGTTGGGACCATCAGTTGTGTTGTGCAGAAGTCTGGTGGATACACAGCCGATAGTCCTACTGAATAGACTGTTAAAATTTGTATTATGGCCAGAAAAAAGCAGCTAAGTAAAGAAAAACGATTGCCCATCATTACTTTAAGAAATGAAGGTCGGTCAGTCCGAAAAATTGGGAAAACTTTGAAAGTGTCCCAAAGTGCAGTGGCAAAAATCATCAAATGCTACAAAGAAACTGGCTCACATGAGGACTGCCCCAGGAAAGGAAGACCAAGAGTCACCTTTGCTGCGGAGGATAAGTTTATCCGAGTCACCAGCCTCAGAAATCGCAGGTTAACAGCAGCTCAGATTAGAGACCAGGTCAATGCCACACAGAGTTCTAGCAGCAGACACATCTCTAGAACAACTGTTAAGAGGAGACTTTGTGCAGCAGGCTTTCATGGTAAAATAGCTGCTAGGAAACCACTGCTATGGACCGGCAACAAGCAGAAGAGACTTGTTTGGGCTAAAGAACACAAGGAATGGACATTAGACCAGTGGAAATCTGTGCTTTGGTCTGATGAGTCCAAATTTGAGATCTTTGGATCCAACCACCGTGTCTTTGTGCGACACAGAAAAGGTGAACGGATGGACTCTACATGCCTGGTTCCCACCGTGAAGCATGGAGGAGGTGTGATGATGTGGGGGTGCTTTGGTGGTGACACTGTTGGGGATTTATTCAGAATTGAAGGCATACTGAACCAGCATGGCGATCACAGCATCTTGCAGCGGCATGCTGTTCCATGCGGTTTGCGTTTAGTTGGACCATCATTTATTTTTCAACAGGACATTGACCCCCAAACACACCTCCAGGCTGTGTAAGGGCTATTTGACTAAGAAGGAGAGTGATTGGGTGCTACGTCAGATGACCTGGCCTCCACAGTCACTAGACCTGAACCCAATCAAGATGGTTTGGGGTGAGCTGGACCGCAAAGTGAAGGCAAAAGCACCAACAAGTGCTAAGCATCTCTGGGAACTCCTTCAAGACTGTTTGAAGTCCATTTCTGGTGACTACCTCTTGAAGCTCATCAAGAGAATACCAAGAGTGTGCAAAGCAGTAATCAAAGCAAAAGGTGGCTACTTTGAAGAACCTAGAATATAAGACATATTTTCAGTTGTTTCACAATTTTTTGTTAAGTATTTCATTCCACATGTGTTAATTCATAGTTTTGATGCCTTCAATGTGAATCTACAATTTTCAGAGTCATGACAATAAAGAAAACTCTTTGAATGAGGTGTGTCCAAACTTTTGGTCTGTACTGTATATTATATAGAGTCATTACAGAGTAATCTATTTCAAGTGTTTATTTCTGTTAATGATGATGACTATGGCTTACAACCAATTAAAACCCAAGTCACTATCTCAGAAAATTAAAATAATTACCAAAAAATACCTGCAAAGGCTTTTTAAGCGTTTAAAATGGTCCCTTAGTTTGGTTCAGTAGGCTACATAATCATGGGGAAGACTGCTGACTTGACAGATGTCCAGAAAACAGTCATTGACACACTCCACGAGGAAAGTACTGTAAGCCACAAAAGGTCCTTGCTAAAGAAGCAGGCTGTTCTCAGAGTGCTGTATCCAAGCACAATAATGGAAAGTTGAGTGGAAGGAAAAAGTATGGTAGAAAAAGGTGCACAAGCAACCGGGATAACCGCAGCCTTGATAAGATTTTTAAGAAAAGGCCATTCAAAAATTTGGGGGAGATTCACAGAAATGGGATTGCTGCTGGAGTCAGTGCTTCAAGAGACACCACACACAGACGTATCCAGGACATGGGCTACAACTGTCATATTCCTTCTGTCAAGCCACTCATGTCCAATAGAAAACACCAGAAGCGTCTTACCTGGGCCAAAGAGAAAAAGAACTGGACTGTTGCTCAGTGGTCCAAAGTGTTGTTTTCAGATGAAAGTAAATTGAAATCAAGGTCCCAGAGTCTGGAGGAAGAGTGGAGAGGTACACAAGCCAAGATACTTGAGGTCTAGTGTGAAATTTCCACAATCAGTGATGGTTTCGGGAGCCATGTCATCTGCTGGTGTAAGTCCACTGTGTTTTATCAAGACCAAAGTAAGTGCAACTGACTTTAGAGCACTTCATTGTTCCCTCTGCCAACAAGCTTTTTGGAGATAGAAATTTCATTTTCCAGCAGGATTAGGCACCTGTCCACACTGCCAAAACTACCAATACCTGGCTTAATAATCACAGTATCACTGTGCTTGATTGGCAAGCAAACATTCTTGACCTAAACCCCATTGAGAATTCTAATTTATTGAGATGCGCTGGTCCTTTAAAAAGTACCCAGAAATTGATGGAAACAAAGTGTTGTAGAATTCAGAAGTGTCCAGCAATGATGAGTCTGGATCTAATTCCCATTGAACACCAGTGAAGAGATCATAAAATTACTTTTGGGAGGAGCCTTTTAAAATAGAGAAACCTGGTGCAGTTTGCAAAAGAAGAGTGGTCCAAACATCCAGTTAAGAGGGAAGCTTGATGATGGTTATTGGAAGCGATTGTTTGCAGTTATTTATTTCAAAGCGTGTGCAGCCAAATATTATGTTCTCATTATGTGACCTGTAAACGTTTGTATGCACATGTCCAACTGTTCAGTGTCTCAGTGCTTTTTTCACATCCTACTGTTCTCTAACAAGGAGTTTAATGGATAAATTCACAACAGGTATTTGATCCATGAATCTCCCAATAATTTTTTGGTTCACTTAGAATTGGTATTTACGTAATACCTTTATCACTAGGCTATTTTTCATTTTTCGTTTTTCTTCCCCTTCTTACAACAGCCATAACTTTTATATTTTTCCGTCCATGTAACCTTTTGAGGGCTTGTTTTTTGCGGAACGAGTTGTACTTTTGAATTACACCATTCACTCTGCCCCATATTGTACTGCAAAATGAGAAAGAAAATTCCAAGTGTGGTGAAATTGTAAAAAAGTGCAACTACGCAATATTCTTTTGTGTTTTTTATTTACCAATTTAACTATTTAGTAAAAGAGACCTTGTAATATGATTCCCCAGGTCAGTATGAGTTTGTAGATACCAAACATGTATAATTGTACTTTTAACTAAGTGGTGAAAAAAAATTCCGAAGTTTCTAAAAAAAATGAATAGTGCTTTTGCCACCATTTTTAGAGACCCATAGCGTTCCTATTTTTGGGGATCTGGGGCGTAATGATGGCTTATTTTTTGCGAATTGAGCTGACGATTTTAATTATACCATTTTTTGCATAGATGTGATGTTTTCATCACCTGTTATTGCATTTTAATGCAATGTTGCGTAAAAACGTAATACTGGTATTTTGATTTTTGTTCTCGCTACACCATTTACCCATAAGATTAAATGACTTTATATTCTGACAGATTGGGCATTTCTGAACTCAGTGATACCAAATACAGTATAGGGTACTTTACACGCTGCGATATTGGTATTGATATCGCTAGCGAGCGCACTCACCCCCGTCGGTTATGCGACATGGGCAAATCGCTGCCCGCGGCACACAACATCGCTTACACCTGTCTCACAGACTTACCTTCCCTGCGACGTCGCTCTAGCCAGTGAACTGCCTCCTTTCTAAGGGGGCGGTTCATGCGGCGTCACAGCGGCGTCACACGGCAACCGTCCAATAAGTCTAATTTCATCTTCATGGATGACAATGAACCAGCTCATTGAGGATGCATCATGAACGAACGACTGCTGGAGCCGGGGTACTTCAAATGGAGTGGCTTGCTCTTCCTCAAGACCTGAATCCCATACAAAACACTTGGGATCAGCTGAGCAGCCATCCAGCGGTTTTTAACTCTGTACCCCAGAACCTCAATGACCTCAGAGCCACCCCCCAAGAAGTGTGGGATGACATGCCTCTGCAGACAATAACGTGACTCGTGAATAGCATGAGATGGTGCTTTAAAGCTGTAATTGATGCTCAAGGCAATATGACAAGTTATTGAGACACTGACATTTTTGGGGGTATACCCACCACTTTAGGGTATACCCACAAGTATTGTTGGCTTTTGTTTCAATAAATTGTTTGAGATGATGAAAACACCATTGCATGCTCCTACTTAAGTTCCCTACTTTCATGATAAGATATCAATATAGCGTCAACATTTTATGTTTCACCCGAAAGCCAAATATCTCTAACTTTATGTGCGTAGTGTATATAATTCACAGAATAAGACATAAATTCAAAATAAGAATAAAAAAATATTCACCAAAAACAGCCATTCACCAACAAGAGTCAAATAGCAAATGCACTAGCAGGATGCAGCAGGCCCCCCATGATAAAGGCGGAGGCAACACATGTGCAGAATACTGATGAGACAACCACTCACAACCTACCATTTCATGGAGGGGGTGGTTGCTGGTATTAAACATGCACACTAATGAGGTTTCCATAGGGCACCAGTCACACAGGTACGTGTGATGCACAGTGTCTGGCTTAGAGCCTGTTTATGACTCCCATACTATTAGATCAGACGGGCTGCCCAGCACTATATAACTGCATCTCACAGGACAGATAACCCAAAGGGCAAGTGAGGTATTTGTCCATATTTTGGCCAAAATACGTAAGATCGTAACCTAATGTCAAAGGGTCCCCATGCTTACGAGTCACTATACTACATTCAAAATAATTCACAGAATAGGAATTCAAAAGTAGTTAAAAAAAACACCTCACCAGAAACAGCCATTAGCCAACAAGGGTCAAATGCAGGCTCGATGCCCTCACTTTACTAATTATCATTTTATATAATTTTGTATTAAATATTTGGTAGTCATCAGTAGGCTGTGCATGACAAGTACTTGTGTGACTGGCATCCTATGCAAACCTCATTTGTTTGCATGTTTACACTAGCAAGCAGCCCTTCCATGATATGGTAGGCTGAGAGTAGTTGACTCATCAGTATTCTGCACCTATGTTGTCGCTGCCTTTATTATGAGGGGACTGTTGCATCCTACTAGTGCATTTGCAATTTGACCCTTGTTGGCTAGTGGCTGTTTCTGGTGATTTTTTTTTTTTACTTCCTGAGTAGTGTATATGCCAGGATGAGGAACATATACACTAGAATGGGTCCAGGATGGGGAATATATATACCATGATGAGGAACATATATACAGGGATTGGCCCAGGAAGATGAGGGAAACATACAGCAGAATGGGACCAGTATGAGGAACATATACTGATGAGCAAAAGGGTAACAATGTTATGAACTTTTGACTTTCAGTCTTCATATCTCACCAACCACTACAGCTTCAAACGTGAGACAACTATCATTTTACAGACAATCATCTTGGTTATTTCATACATAAACTTGACTTGCAATCATTTAGCATATGGTTAGTTACTGTATGTAGATTCTTTTCAAATTTATGTATGGGATAGCCAAAATGATTCCTCATGTTCTTTAGCTGTAATGGATGGTGAGATATGGAGTTGGAAAGTCAAAAGTTTACAACATTGTTACCCTTTTGCTCATCAGTGTATACCAGGATCGGAAACATATAATAGGATGGACGACATATATACCAGGATAGGCCCAGGATGGGGGGGCATATATACCAGGATGGGGAACATATATGCCAAGATGTGTGACATACTGTATATTCCAGGATGGGCCCAGGATGGGGACATGTATATCAGGATGGGGACATATGTACCAAGATGGGGACATATATACCAGGATGGCACAAGGATGTGAAACATATACGAGGATGGGGAACATCTATATCAGGATTGTGGTGGGAGGCAACTTATATGTACTTATAGGATTTTGAATGCTACAACAGCCCATACATCTGACCAATATACAGGGGGGAGAGATACAAATTTTAAAATGGGACCCCATTGGACTCTAGTTACGCCACTGGATTCAATAATGCATCTTCTGCACAGTAATAGTATCCTCCTTTTGTGCTTCACATAGTATCAGTGCCCACTGTGTGTCCCTACATTACATAGTTACATAGTTACTTAGGTTGAAAAAAGACCTAGGTCCATCTAGTTCAACCTTCCTCCACCAGTTTTACATTTGGTCACTAAGTCAGTTATAACCAACAATGTTTTGTGTACTGAGGAAATCATCAAGCCCTTTTTTAAAAGCTGTTATAGTATCTGCCATTACTACGTCTTGTGGTAGGGCATTCCACAGTCTGACTGCTCTAACTGTAAAGAACCCTTTCCTATTTAACTGTTGGAATCGCTTTTCTTCCACTCGCAGTGAGTGCCCCCTGGTCCTTAGTATTGTCTTTGGAAGAAATAAGTCATGTGCAAGTCCTTTATATTGACCACACATGTATTTATACAAAGAAATGAGATCTCCTCTGAGACGTCTTTTTTCTAAGCTAAACATATCTAACTTTTCCAACCTGTCATCATATGGGAGGCCTTCCATTCCTTGTAGTAGTCTAGTTGCCCGCCTTTGAACTAACTCTAACTTCTGAATGTCCTTTTTAAAATGTGAAGCCCAAAACAGGATCCCATATTCCAGATGTGGCCTTACAAGATATTTATATAGGGGTAACAATACGTTGGGATCACGGGATCTAATCTCTCTTTTATACACCCTAAAATCTTGTTTGCTTTAGCAGCTGCTGCTTGACATTGAGTGCTGCTGCTCAGCTTATTTGTAATGAGAATATCCAAGTCCTTCTCCTGTTCTGTAGTCCCGAGTTTACTTCCATTTAATGTATATGCAGCTATAGGATTACTCCGTCCTAGGTGCATTACTTTACATTTATCAACATTAAATCTCATTAATTAAGTAAGAATATATTCTCTGTGCCTGTCACGCTTTGTACCAATAAGGAGGCACAATAGTAGGCTATACTATAAAGCATGAGGAAGACATTATAACAAAAAAGAGGCAAAGGGGCCTCCCTTTGTGCTTCCTTATAATTATGCACCCTATCGTGTCTCCTAAGAGTATTATTAATACTCCTCATTGCCTGGTATAGTATGAATAGATGTGCTATTAATATGTTGACCTGGGTGATAGTTGTGGTGGTCTTATTTTCCTCACCTGAGCACACTACAGAAAATTGTGTTGAGCGACTTGAAATGTGGTGTTGCTGCGTTAGTACTTCTGAGCCCAGGACCTTCATTGTGTGGTACCACTTCTCCTCATACCCATAATAAGGAAATTAGTCCATGGCTTAAAAACAATGTCACTTTTATGTTCAGGTAAAATGGAATACATGGAGTAACAAGTTAGACATTTTCCATTTTTCTCTTTACAATCAATTGGCTCTTTAGCTAAAGTTACAGATTGAATCTTATTCTCTTCAACAGAGGCTATAGTGAAGTAGGAGGAAAGCTGTATGGTCCCCATCCTATCAAAATAAAACCACATGGGTCCAAGTGTGTCACTGTGGCTACTCTACCTCTGGCACTGCTTTCATACTTTTTCAGGGGCCCTTCTTAGAGCCACTTCCCCATGCCAATTTCTGGGTGCCCCTTCTTCCCTAAGGTCCCCTTTCCACTGTGTGTCTCAGCACTTTTCACATGTCCGCCTTGTAGAAATCCCCTCTGTTGCCTAAGAAGTTTCCGCCTCTGGAGAGCTAGCTCTGCATCAAGATCACAGACTCCTCACATACCCTCTCTACATGGTTTCTCCCCTTCGCTTCTACCACACAACCTCTAGAACAGGAACTCTTTCTGAACTCTAACACTCCAACCCCTGGCAGACTTAATATTAACCCTGTCTTACCTGAACACTGGGTCTTACAGACCACAGAGGAATTCTAAACATATGAACAGGGAAACAATGACCTCTTGTGCCTAGTATTAGTACTGCGGCCCACATAACATTATTAGGGATGAGCAAACGTATTCACCACTATTTGATATCCGATGGATAAAACAACATCCGCTCCGATGGGGAGCCCCCCAGCCTAAAAATATCAGCCAGCAGCCGCCCGGATTTGTCACATCCATTAGATGCGACAGTCCTGGGACTCTACGCGCCTCATCCCGAATTGCCCTGGTGCGTGGGACCTCGTGTGGATTACGCTGGACCTGGAGGAGTATTTGGGGATTTTAATAAAGTGGTGAAAAAGGGTGTTTGTTTTGTCTTTTATTCCAAATAAAGGATTTTTTTGGGTGTATGTTTATTTACTTTACAGGTTACTGACAGGTTAATCATTGAGGGTGTCTCATAGACGCCTGCCATGATTAACCTAGGTATTAGTGCCAGCTATGGGCTGCCATTAACTCTTTATTACACCGATTGCCACCACACTAGGGCAATTCAGGATCAGCCGGGTAGAGTCATGGGACTGTCACATCTAATCGATGCAGTAATTCCGGGCGGCTGCTGGCTGATATTTTTAGGCTGAGTGGCTCTCCATAACGTAGGGCTCCCTATCCTGAGAATACCAGCCTTCAGCCACGTGGCTTTACTTTGGCTGGTATGAAAATTGAGAGGGACCACACGACGTTTTTGAAAATTATTTATTTATTTATTTGACTGCACTACATAGACCCACCCACCGGTGGCTATGATTGGTTGCAGTGAGACAGCTGTCACTCAGCGTGGGGGCGTCGGTGGGCGGGGGAAGCAGGGAATATGAGATGGAATAATGAGCGGCCGGCATTTTCAAAATCTGGAGTAGCCGCCAGAGCAGTGTGACAGCCGTGAAGCGCCGCGTCGGTGATCGGTCAGTGATCGGTGAATATGAGAGAGTGGGGGAGAGGAAGACACCGACAGACAGAGAGAGAGAGACCAAAAGACCTGCGTTCTGTTTGTCAAAAAAGTGATTACTTTAGTTTGAGAGCTGTTTTGGTGACTATGTAAAAGCTGCGTGCTGCTCTGAGCACGTTATTCCAAGACACCAGAAATGCAGTCACGCACCTTCTACAGGCTGTGCCAATACTGTTTCTGCCTTTTCCCATCCATGTCAGCCTTTTCCTCAGTCACCACAGCTTGCCGTTAGGTCCAACGTGAAATTATTCGTGTTTCCCATAGGCTAATATTGCGCATCGAATATTCGCGAATAGTCTAATAATGCCGACCTATTCGTCGGATATTCGTCGAAGCGGATATTTTGGTATTCGATCATCCCTAAACATTATCCATTTTATACATTACACTATCTACTATGACTTATATGACCCACTTGCATTACAAAGCATTGATCTCTTCAGAGAGGAATCATGACCGCAGGTCTACCGCATTACAATAACATAATGCCATATGCGGCTAGAACGATCATCCCACTCACTGTTCACACAGGCAGGTAAAGAAATTGATCGGCGCTCGTTTAAGGTACATTGAAGGGATGAAATTGGTGCATCTAAATATGATATTAGGCACTGCAGCTAAGATGAAATTATCTAAGTTGCACATTGCTCATTGAGGGCATATTTCAGATTACAAAGGCAAGTAATTGTCATGTTATTATGATCAATTTCTCATGTGTTTTTAAATACACTGGAAGTTATATTTATGACTAAATTACCAATATGTACCTATACAATATACTATATCCTGTGATAGTTTTGAACTAATAAATCAAAATGACACATTGGAGCTCTATATCATTCATATATGTTTATACGTGTTTATATATTATTCTCAGATATTTTCAGAAAAATATTTAAAAGTCATTATAGATATTTCAGAGACAAGCTTGCTGATGCTTAAGTAAATAACACTGAATATGTTCATTAAAATGAATTTCTGCATACAAATCATGAGTTATTGTATTTGTTGCAGAGATTTTCTCACAGAACTATCTGGCAAGCGTCTGTGGCAATTATTTATTCAATTATTTTTGCATAATGCAGGAGAACATACTTTAAATGGATTCCCTGAGTCTGCATAAAATGCTCACACCACTTGTACGGAGATAGTTACAGTCTGCATTAAATTGTCAAAATGATTTCCGTTGTAAACTCTTACATGGGTGTTGTGTTATGACTCCAGGTGGCAGCAGTGGATCAAATCCAGCACGTTTCTGATGGATGTCTTCTTCAAATGATGTAAAGTGTTAATTATTTCCAGGGTTTATGTAAAGGAATGATGTTAATGATTGCTAATTATTGTTACAGCAAACATGTTATCTTATTGCTGTATCTATATTACATATGGATCCTTTCACACTCGCTGACATATAGCCCATAAGGAGCGCGGCCGTAGCCCACGACCATATAACATGCTGATCAGAGCTCATTTCCTTGTAATTTCATGTTCTAATGATTGTGAAAGGTTCGTACAAATAATCCTTTACGTGATCATTAGTTTACATTTTATGGCTGTGATGTCAACTAATAATATTTTTTGGCTGTCCATATAAGTGATGAGATTAGTTGACAAAGCAGAAATACTCACCTTCTCGTTCATCGTTGACACGTCGCTCATTTTCAAAAAAATCGAACGTCAGGTTGTTTATTGTTCCCGTGGCAGCACACATCGCTCCGTGTGACACCCCGGGAATGATGAACTGCAGCTTACCTGCGGCCGCCGGCTATGCGGAAGGAAGGAGGTGGGCAGGATGTTTACGTCCTGCTCATCTTCGCCCCTCCGCTTCTATTGGCCGGCCGCTGTGTGATGTCGCTGTGACGCCGAATGTCCTACCCCCTCCAGGAAGTAGATGTTCGCCGCCCACAGCGACGTCGCTTAGTAGGTAAGTGCGTGTGAAGGGGGTTTAACGACTTTGTGCGCCATGGGCAACTAATTGCGCACCATAGATCGTCTCGTTAAACGCCCGCATAATCTCCCTATCTCCTCCATTATCAGCTGATGTGATTATTGCACTGCACTCCGGTGTCATCCAAGTGCAGTTCGATGTTTCACTGGCACCATAGATTTGTAAGGGTACAAGTGAACACGGATCAGATTATACCCGCAGCATGCTATGACTGTTTTCCAGGTCCGATTAGGGCTGAGAAAAAAAAATCACAGATGGGAATGGCCCCATAGAGTAACATGGGTACGAGTGGATTGCAATTTTTTTTTATCGCATTTCACTCAGCCCCTTTTCTCACCGTGTGTCCTAGCCTTAAATCTCTTTAACTTTCATATACAGCAGTAAACAGTAAATAAAAATGTATAATGCACAGAATATGTAATTTTTTTGTGTAGTCCATGGGTGATACGTGCATACATGTTGTGGAAAACTCCTGAACTACACTGCTGACTGAAGTAGCAATCAAGATGAGATCAGAGCAAGATTAAAATATACTATTAGTCAAAAGTGCAGGGGCTCTTATGTGGACATTTACTTGTGTCAACCTGAAATTAAAAGATTTCCAATGCATCTTTGTTGTTGTGTTTTTGTGCAAATTTGCATTTTCCTATATATCCAATTATATTTATTAACTACAGTATCTGCATTTCAGCTTTTTTCCTTATTTCTCTTACGCAGCATCATATATGACTGTCATTTGAGGATCTGTATTATTATGAATCCCTATTCCTAATGCTTTTGTGTCTTTTACTCCTACAGCTCTAATGGAATTGTGGGCAGAAAATAAAGTAGGGCCTCATTTAATTAGTGTTGGCAAAAAAGCATTTTGTAAAGAAATGAAAAGAAGTAGAATACGGCTCTGCACATCAGCAGTTTTCCTCTGCCTATGTATAATGAAAAGCTGCCCATACCTCCTGCTCGGGATCCTTTATCCATCTATGTATTTTATCCTACACCAGGAATAGATAGCAACAAAGCAAAACAGTGTAAAGCTTAAAGGTATAACATGCATACGATAGATAGATAGATAGATAGATAGATAGATAGATAGATAGATAGATAGATAATGGATGGATGGATGGATAGATAGAATTTTGCCATGTCATTCAGGAAAAAAAAACAGGTGTGTGTCCGTGTGTGCATGAGATTTCTGGAATGTCATAACTTTTCCTGCTTCTGTAAAAAGCAGCTTTTTATTTGCATATATTTGCATTAAACTAATTAAAAAAACATGCAAAAAAGGCAACAAAAGCGCCCTGTGTGAACATAGCCTAAGGCTATTTCTGGACCAGTCTGAACAAATTAAAATTGTCTCTTCAGGGAAAAAGGAGAAAAACTCTAGCGCCACCTATTGGAAGTAGCAATCCAAAAAGTAAAAACTGGCCCTTTAACAAGCCTTTTCATATGACTTAGTGTCGCGGGCGGAGGAGGGGACGCTGCGCTCACCCACTGCTCGGGTCCGGCTACTGCTGCTGCTGCTGCTCGGTGGTGGCTCGAGCGGTGGGCCGGATCCCGGGGACTCGAGCGGCGTTCCTCGCCCGTGAGTGAAAGGGGGGGTGGTTTGTGGTTTTGGGGATATTGTCCGTGACGCCACCCACGGTTGTGGTGAAGTTGTGACACCACCGCTGCTCTGGACGGGGATCCCGGGAGCGATGACAGGGAGCAGCTTGGATGTTGGTTCTCCCCTCCGTGGGTAGGGGGTTGGTTGTCCCGGGGCCCCGGTGAGAATTTTGGGGGGTGACAGGCGGGTTACGGGGCCTAGTGAGGTGCAGGGTCGCGGGGGCAGTGCTGTGCTGCACGGCACAGTGGTACTCACTCAGCCAGTAATTTACACGGAGTCTCTGGTCAAACAAACGGCTGAATGGACGGGTCCCACAGGCGGCTGCGGTTGTTCTCCTCCCGGTAGGTTGATGGTGACTGCCTTTCCCTGCACCTGTGTTGTGTTTACGGTTCCAATGGCTTCCCACCGGTAACCTGCTCCCCAGCTTGGATGGATGCTGAGGGAGCCCCTTTTGCCCGCAGGCTCTGGCCCTGGGAACTGTAGCCTTGGCGGTGACTGTGTTTCCCTTTATAGTGTGAGCTGTTGCCTTCAATCGGGTCTTGGCTGCTGGGAAACCCCACGGCGACTCCTAGCCTGGTCGGGGTCCGTAGGCCCTGCCGGATGGTGCTGACTTCTCTTCACTCCCCGATCCGGTACCGGCGGGCCACCGCCCATTCCCGGTCCGTACAGTTCACTCCAATCAGCCTCTCCTGCAGACGGTCACCACCGTCTGCCAACCTTGCTGTATGTGCCCGGGCCACACACCCAGACACGGTCAGTCTCCTCTACTACCACTTCACTCTCTGCAACTGCACTGCACTGATCTGACTCCTTTTTTTCCCGCCTCCAGGACTGTGAACTCCTCAGTGGGCGTGACCAACCGCCTGGCCTACCCCCTGGTGTGGACATCAGCCCCTGGAGGAAGGCAACAAGGATTTGTGTTTGACTTAGGTGTGCCTAGCCGGGGTGTGGGGTGCGTTGGTGTAGTACCTGTGACGACCTGGCTTGTCCAGGGCGCCACATTAGGATTTATGCCAGATCATAACTTCAATTTGCAGATGCGATGTTTCAGGATGATTGCCCCTTTTTAGTGCAAAGTATGAGATCTGACCTGGCTATATGAGAAGCTATAGTAGAGTCTGAGAGGAAAATGTTTCTCCTTGCGGAGACTGACAAACCAATCTGGCTGCCAATGAGGAGTCTTATAGCTGCAATGCTCCTCTGGGAAATAATCAAATTGTCTCTTCAGGGAGGAAGGAGATGAACTGTAGTGCCACATATTGGTAGTAGCAATCCTAAAAGTCAAAAGTGACCCTTTAACAAGCCTTTTCATATGACTCAGGATTTATGCCAGATAGAACCTCAATTTGCAGACACAGTGTTTCAGGGTGATTGCCCCTCACTAGTGCAAATTATGGGATCTGAAGCTATAGTAGGATCTAAGGGGAAAACTTATTGGTTTGTCAGTCTCCGCAAGGAAAAAAGTTTTCCCCTTAGACCGAACTATATCTTCTCATACAGCAAGATCAGAGCTCATACTTTGCACTGATGAGGGACAATCACCCTGAACCACTGTCTAAAAATTGAGGTTCTGATCTGGCATAAATCCTAGGTCATATGAAAAGGCTTGCTAAAGGGTCACTTTTGACTTTTAGGATTGTTACTAGTTACTAGTTACTAGATTGCTACTACTTCCAATAGGTGGCACTACAGTTCATCTCCTTCCTCCCTGAAGAGACAGTTTGAATATTTCCCATAGGAGCATTGCAGCTATAAGACTTCTCACTGGCAGCCAGATTGGTTTTTCAGTCTTCGCAACGAGAAAAGTTTTTCCCTTAATCTGCACAAATAAACACTTTTAGGCTATGTTCACACTAGAAAAATAATTTTTCTTAAGACATTTCTTAAGAAATGTCTTGAGAGTGAAGGATTAGCGCACCTGGGATAAAAAACACACCAATAACGCAGGTGCGTTTTGGTGCGTTTTCGGTGCGTTTTTGGTGCGGTTTTTTTCAGGTTGGTCCCTGCGTTTTTTAATGCCTTTTCAGCAATAAAGCATGTTGAAAATGAAAAAAAAAATAATAGATAATACAGAGATAGATAGATGATAGATAGATAGAGGGATAGATGGATTGATAGATAGATAGATATAGATAGATACTAGATATTTAGGGGAATAGATAGTTAGATAGATAATAGAGGGATCGATAGATATAGATAGATATAGATAGATAGATATTTAGGGGAATAGATAGATAGATATAGATAGATAGATATAGATAGATATTTAGGGGAATAGATAGATAGATAGATATAGATAGATAAGAGATATTTAGGGGAATACATAGATAGATAGATATAGAAAGATAAATAATAGATAGATACATGGATAGATAGATAGATAGATAGATAGATAGATAGATAGATAATAGAGGGATAGATAGACAGATAGATAGATAGACAGATAGATAATAGAGAGGGATAGATAGATAATAGAGGGATAGATAGATAGATAGATAGATAGATAGATAGATAGATAATAGAAGGATAGATAGACAGATAGATAGATAGATAGACAGATAGATAAATAGACAGATAGATAGATAATAGAAGGATAGATAGATAGATAATAGAGAGAGATAGATAGATAATAGAGGGATAGATAGATAATAGAAGGATAGATAGACAGATAGATAGACAGACAGATAGATAGATAGATAGATAGACAGACAGATAGATAATAGAAGGATAGATAGATAGACAGATAGATAGATAGACAGATAGATAAATAGACAGATAGATAGATAGATAGATAGATAGATAGATAATAGAAGGATAGATAGACAGATAGATAGACAGATATATTGATAGACAGATAAATTGATAGATAGATAGACAGATAATAGAGGGATAGATAGATAGACAGAAAGATAGATAATAGAAGGATAGATAAAAAAAATCTTTATTTTTATATAGCGCTAACATATTCCGCAGCGCTTCACATACATCAGAAACGCTGTCCCCATCAGGGCTCACAATCTAAATTCCCTATTTGTATGGTTTTGGATAGACAGATAGATAGATAGATAGACAGATAGATAGATAGATAATAGAAGGATAGATAGATAGATAGATAGATAGAGGGATAGATAGATGTGTGTGCCTCGCTCAGGAGCCGTATTCAGCACTCGCTCCCTGACCGAGGCTGCGTGGAGAATTGTCACACGTGGCTGGAGCAGGGCTGGAAGCGCAGCGGGACATCGCTGTGGATGACGTCGGAGCTGTGTGTTTGGGGGTTAATAAACTGGAGAAAGAGGGGCTTTTTGTCTTTTATTCAAAATAAAGGATTTTTCGGTGTGTGTGTTTCTTTACTTTCACTTACAGATTAGTGACGGCGTGTCTTAGACACTGCCATTACTAATCTTGGACTTAGCGGCAGCTATTGGTTGTCGTTAACTCCTTATTACCTGGATGGCCACTGCATCAAGGCATCTGGAAGAGTCAGGGACACTCCGGGACTGTCGCATAATGGATGCGACAGTCCCGGGGCAGCTGCGGCTGATATTCTCGGCTGCAGGGGGGGGGTATTAACCCTGTCCCTCGCCCTTTCCTGCCTGAGAATACCGGGCCGCCGCTGTGTGTTTACCCGGCTGGAAGGTAAAAATACAGCGGAGCTTACGCTTTTTTTTTTCTCTTCTTTTTCCTATTCCTGTCCTAGTGACATCACTTCCCTGGGATGTACACTACGTCCCGAAAATGCAAAATAACGCGGGAATAACGCAGGTATAACGCAGGAATAACGCACATCACTTGCTACCTGCGTTATTCCTGCGCTATTTCATGATTACATTAGAGTCAATGGAGTGAAATAACGCAGTTAGCTGCAGAAAAGAAGTGACATGCTCATTCTTTTTCTTAAGAAAATCTACTGAAAGAATTTTCTTAAGAAAAAAACGCAGTGTGTACACAGCTAATTTTTTTTGCCATAGGTTTTGCTGGGGAATGTCTGCAGAAAGGTTACAAGAATTTCTCAAGAAATTTCTGCAGCAAAAACGGACCAAAACTGCAGGTAAAAAACGCAGTGTGTGAACATAGCCTTAGAAAAAAAAAAAAAGTCCAAGCCCCAAATTCAATGCAGAAAATGCAGCCTGAACATGGCCTTATAGAAGAACTATCACCACCTGGAAAACTTCATGAAGTCCAAAATATAAAATCTTTGTCAAATATACAGTATATAACTAGGAACTCCTCCCCCAAAAAAATCCTCTCTAATTTAGTGATGAAAGCTCTGAAATGGAGAATGAAGTTGGCTCTTCTTTGTCTCACTGTTTTGACAGCTGTGTGATGGATTGGACATGGTCTTGTTTGGAATGGAGCCATTTCAAAGAAGTGAAATGTATTTTTTTTTCCCACCACCCATTTTTCAAAACCTAAAGCCGGAGAAAATACTGAAAAGACTGCTCATGTGAACAGTAAAGTGGTTTCACAATAGAAATACATTTTTCAGGCATTTTTTTATTAGTCAAACTGGCTACAAATAGCTCCTTAAAAAACTGTTTGCACATACCCTCAGTGTTCTGTGGATGTCTGCGTGTATGTAGTAAGAGACTCCAATTAACCCATTTTATGCAGCTACATACTCTTCTTTATAACTCTCCATTTACATATAGCTCTTCTTTCATATTCATTCTTCAGAAGCGGCGGCATCCTCATCCCCTATCAGGGATACATAATATGCAGGGACATCCTATTAAATGACTTATATATAACAATATTCTGTATGAAATAAAGTTTAAGGCTATATCTGGGATGTAAAAAAAAAATGTACAAGCACTAACAAGCAGGTGGATGGTACCTATCTGCCTGTTGTGCTCGGCGCCATTCTTCATTGGCTCAGAGCAGTAGCAGACCAATTCTGCATGCGAAACTGAGCAGAGAGAGATGGCTGGCAATCTGCATGACATCGGCTGTCCCGACCTGTCAACAGTGCAGATAAAAAGCCTGTTCGCTGTTGATGTGACATCAGTGGAAGCAGCTGATTCACCGGTATGGGCAGTCTGTGACTGCTCTGTGCTGGCACAACAGTCAGGAAGGTAGCAACTACCTGCCTGCTAGTAGCTAGGCATATTTTTTTAATTTACAGTTCCAGATTTACCCTTCAAGTAAAGTTCATGTTTCTAGTCCCAGGTGAGGAAAAATATTGTGTTTTTCTAAACAAAAAAGAAAAACAGTCCAAATCCAGCCAGATTGGCGCACAAGACTCCACTCTGAAATGTTTGCGACTGAAAATCTGTTCCATCTTCCTGTATGTGATTATTTCAGTTGAATAAGACATTTAGAGAATATGGAGATGTATGATGAAAAAAATAAGTTACGGATTCTGATGCAAATTTTGTTGTGGATTTTTTTAGGAACTTTGCTGCCAATTTCCTGCTGAAAAAATTGATAGTGTGGATTTAAAAATAAAAATCTACAAATCCAGACAAAAAAATCATCAATTATTTATACCATCTAATCCAATTTCAATTATTTATACCAGTTTCTGGCGCAAATTTGTCACAAATCTTTGCACAATCCTTAATTGTGTACAATTTTAGCCAATTTTTGAATTTTAATGCTATACTTTATCATTTTTAAGTGTTGGGCTCTGTTGGAGGGGCATGAAAATCTGCAGACCAAATTTATTAAGATGCCTATTTAAAAAATCTTATTTCAGCAGGATATTAATCAAGACTGGGGTATAAAACACATATTGATGAATTTCCCCAGGAATCTTCTAGAAGTAACCTACATTAATTCTATCAGCTCCCAAAGCTCAGGACCCAGGGTTTCCTCAATTTTCCAGTATATTTAATGTGGTCACTATACAAAGATATGGTGAGATCTCTCTAACAGCATCACATACAGTACAGAGGAATGGCATATAGAGTGGCACTGTCAGCTCGTAGGAGGTGGCTGGCATACTCGGAGATAATGTTCAAGTGTGTCTCATGTATGTTCAATTGTGTTTAAATACACTTTTAATTTACCACAACAGCTCCTTGTGCCTAAGCATTGGTCATGCACCTTATACTACAGAGATAATAGTTTTAATTAAGGATATTGAAGGTTTTATACCAACTCTAGTGTTCTCTCCACATGAAGACACTTTATGGCTTGTAACAGCTCTTCTGTTTCCTGAGGCTCAATGTTCTGTGAATCATTTTGCATAAGCTCTTCTGTACAACAGGTAATGGAGTGCCTATTGCAGGTCCTCAACTATTGAATTTTTTGTCTAGATGAACTGCCTGGAAACAGTCACCGGTGAGCCATCTGGTGGATTTGGTCTCAAACCTTCATTTCTACACTTTTTGGAACCTGTACCAGACACCATAAATGACACTCAATGAATATGCAACTCTTGGGACACTATTATGTCTGTTTGACCAATCTTGAGCTATTCTGTGACTCTATTAGGTAAAAGCCTATTATGTGATTTGTTCTAAAGTTCGGACACATAGTTGGGGCTATCTGAGTATTTTAAAGTGATCACAATTTAGTCAGTAGAGGAGTAACCTGCACCAGTTTGTTCAAGAAGGTCATGCATAAGTTGTAGTGTAGGGTCAAGAAATTTCTTGCACAGTAATCATCTTGTTTTTCTTTCTCCAAGAAAATGGCAATGGCAACAAGAAAGAAGACATTTTTTCAATTTAACTGTTAAAAGATACACACAATTAACTGTGGCGCCCCTGACCTGGTCAGGCACCACTGAGTACTGCACCCATGCTGGGGACAGTACAATACAGGTAATCCAGAAGGCTGACCGAGGTGTGACTACACAGGCGCATAGTGATCAGGTCTCACACATGTACCTTTGAGAGGACCCCTGGGGATCCCAGGAGGGGGCAAAGCCTTCACCTCCACTGGAATAGTGGAGGGGGTAAAAAGCCTCCATCTCCACTCAAGGGGTGTGGTGGAGAGCCTGGTTGCTAGGTGGCGTAGGCAAGAACAGGAGAGGAGGAGCAGTGAGCCAGTTCAGTGTGCAGTTCAGGGGGAGCAGACGTCAGGAGCAGACCCCTGGGGCTGTTGCAGTCTGACAGCGTCCGCGCAGTGGCTACCGACGGGGGAGAACGGTCACCTAGTAGTGCTACCCGAAATCCATCTTCAGCTAAAGAGAGAGCAACGGAGTGGGAAGTAAGGAAACTGCTAGGGAGTTACCAGGCCCAAACGGGTAGTAGGTCCCAGTGCAGGGATAGATCCACCTTTCCTTGCCAAACCTGCTTGAGGGGGCACTTTACACCCCAAGAACACACTAAAAAGTCCGCAGCCACGTCGCCACAGTTAGGGCCCATAGTTCACAGGAGGCAAGCAGCCGGAGTGTCCTGGTCCAGGCTACAAGCCAACGGACAAAACGAAGGGGAGAGAGGCTTCAGCAACTTCCCTGGGTGACCCCCATAGGGACTAAAAGTCGGGGTTACTCCAAAACGCAAAGGGCTAAGGAAGGCGAGTCGGTAGTCACCCTCATCAGTCAGCCTGAAGGATACCTGGTTCCAGCCTGGTTCATCCCAGCTACGCCCGGGTTACTCACTCTGCCACCTTCTGTGAGTAAAACCCCTGAAAGACATTCTGCTTGTGTGGAGTTATTCTGCGCCTTGTGGTTCTACACACCTACACAGGGCCCTGGGGCTTGCCTCACTCTCAGGAGGCTACTACAACCGACTGCACCCACCATCAGCCCCAGGCATCCCTTAATTTGCAGTGGCGGTCCCCACTGACCGCAATTCTGAGAGTGGCGTCACGATAATCCTAAAAGAAGATCTCCTACCTGTGACAAGATCCAGCCGAGTGGAGTCCCTGAAGGTAATGCACCGACACTGCACTTGTGGGGCTTCACATAACCATCAAAATAAAAATATGACTAATCATTATAAAGATGAATTTTGAAGCATCAACAACCTGTGTTTCACAAATCAGCTGCTTCTGCTGACATCGAGTCAACAAAGCTGTGGCTTCTCATCTGCTTGAATCTGTAGACGGGGGCGGGACAGATGAAATCATGCTGATTGACAGCTGGCTTCCCAAGTTAGGCAGTGAGGAGGCGGTTGTCAATCAGCATGACGTCAGCTGTCACAAACAGTCTACAGAGCAGAGTGGAACAGAAGCCTCCACTCTGGGGCTGCTGTGTGTCGACGAAGAACGGTGCTGGGCACAACACCTGGTAGTTAGCAACTACCTACCTGTTAGTGCTGAGTCCCAGATATACTATTTAAATGGTTAACTTCATAGGCTCCCACTGGGTGAAAATACTAAACAAAGCTTTCTTTACCCTCCGCTGCTCCAGCACTGTCTCCTGTGCGGTCAGCACCTCCGGTCCTTGTTGACAGGCTGCAGAGGTTACTATGTAGGCCAATATAGGCTTCACGAGCCACTGAACCCAGTAATTAGCTGCAGAGCTGTTGATATGATATCACTGCTGCAGTCTGTCCCACTAGCACTGGAGGCAGTGGTGAAGAGCTGATGCTGGAGCTGGGGAGGGTAAGTAAAGGTCCGTTTTTTATTTTCAGCCAGTGGGAGCCTATGAAGTAAAAATAAAAAGTAATTCATGGAAATCTCTTTCAATAATATAATAAAAACGAGAGCAGCTTGTAAATTAATTCTATATATACTGGTTTTATTCTCACTTCATAAGAGATTTAAAGATTTAAGTGCTTAAGATAACACCACAATTAACCTTTATACACAAATGTTGTCTGAAGTAATGAGAATCTTGCTAGTCAGGGACAAGAGTGGCTAATGTTAATATTGGCCAAGTTTTAAAATAAGGCTTTGACATACTGGCACACACATACAATCCCCTTCTGTAGCTGACATTGAAGACCATAAAGGAGACGCATTGTTCTTTCAAGTGTTACTTTTACTCTTGTGATTTTTTTTTTTTTATCTCCTGCAGACTTCTGTGTTAAATAATAATGAAAGTGTCTCTCGTGGAGGCTTTTGTCTCAGAAGGTGCATGCACATGTAGAGCACAGGTTAGAAGAAATGTACAGAATGATTCAACATCATCGGTGGCATTAAACCTGGAAGCGTCTATCCTAATTGGATTGTATTGGGCAGGAAATCTCAGTAGCATGCTGGGCAAATGACCCTGAAAGTTTCAATTTAACTCTAATACAAAGACAAAAAAAATTCCACATATAAAAGAAATGTTTGAATATCCGATGCACTAGCCTTTCATTGAAATAAGCATCAATAAAGAAAGATATTTTTCATGTATGTTTTATATCATTTTAGAAGCATAAATATATCTTCTTTTGCAAGCTTGAGAAGGAACGTGGTTTCAAGAACATCACATAAGGCTGTCGCTTCTTAAACTTTTAAAAGAATAAAAAGGTAATGAAATAGATTTTACATTTTGTTCCATTTTTTTTCCAACACATTGGAAAAATTTCCATTGAAGCTCAAATTGGAAATTCTTAACCAAAAACTAAAGGGTCTTTGATTTTAACGCATACTAGACAGGAAAAAAAAAGGACTAATACGGGGAAATGTTCCGTTTCACAGTTACATCTTGCCTGTATTTCTAATTTACATTTTCATGTATTCTTAAGTGCCTTTCAAATTATTTATCTAGATATTTATTTATTTCACGGCTCCCCTGCTGAGCAATGAGTGGTTTGTAATTCATCCATCTGTCTTCCTTGTGCTATTTAACTATTTATCATGTCAATCACTGTCCTACTTCTGAATAGAGAGATACTATAATAATATTTAATGATTCTGCTGACACATTTTCACTCTGTTTTGCCTGATGACCTATAAACTATTTTCTTGTTTGACAAAAAAATGCATTAGCAGTATATAGACGCATGTTATCTAATATGAATTTGTATTTTTGCATTTGGACTTAATATTTTTGCTTTCAATATATTATTCACATCTCAGTATATGTTAAAACAGTACTCTAGAAATTAGAATAAAGCTCACTCCGAGACAATATATGTTTCTGCAAGTTGATAGTATTCAGTTCAATTCAATTGCTTCACATAGCACAAACAATTTGTATTTGTTGTCAGCCAATCTTTGAACTTTCCCAAATTGTACATATGGCCCAATAATTCTAGATTAGCTGGGAAAATGCCAGACTAGCTGCCCGGGAGGAAGTCATAGTAAAGGGAACAACATAGTGTATATCATTGATCATATAGTATCCAATGGCTTCTTACTACACTTGTGACATAACATGACATGGTATGGTGAGCCTCTTCACATTTTTTTTACTGTAAATACATGTAAATCATTGTAAATTAATTAGCACTATATAAATGAATGTTATCTAATATGAATTTGTGTTTTTGCATGTAGACTTAATATTTTAGCTTTCAATATTGCTCATAAAACCCACCAACAACAACATCTGCAAGGAGCATTTATGTTCTCCTCTCACTCAATAGATGGTTAGGTATCAGGGACAAGCTACTGGTCCCTAAGCTAATCCCTGTCCTCAGGATTACCCCTAAAGGTGGGGATCTCTGAGTTTTGTAACTTGCTGTACTCCTGGATATGACTCATCTAAATGTCTCACCTTCCCCAGGGAAATAGAGGGGCAGGAAAGCAAGGAAACACACAGGTAATTCAGGTATGACAGGGCTCTAAGTTTTTTTCTAGTTGGAATCTGCGCTGCTGCAAATGGAACAAACACCTCTGCTCACAGAAACAAGCTCCAACAACCATTAATTTTGATACCCAGCCATGATAAAGTCAAGAGCTTGGAGAGGACCATGGTTAATGAGCCCCCCCAGCCTAAAAATAGCAGCTTGCAACCGCCCACAATTGTCACATCCATTAGATGTGATAATTTCGGTACTTTACCCGGCTCATCCCGATTGCCCTGGTGCGGTGGCAATCGGGGTAATAATCGGTTAATGACAGCTCACAGCTTCCACTAAGCCCTAGATTAGTATTGGGAGGTGTCTATGAGACCCTCCAATACTAATCTGTAAGTGAAGAGAAATAAACACAAACACCGAAAAAATCCATTATTTGAAATAAAATACAAAAAACCCTACCATGTTTCACATGTTTATTAACCCCAAACACCCAGTTCCAACGTAATCCACATGAGGTACCACGATGATTTCAACTCTGCTACATACAAATTGAAGGCACAGTGCACAAGCGCAGAACATGACCGCACACTATGGCTTCAGGCAGAGACTGAGCTGCAGAGATGATAGGTGACATTACTCAGTTCATTTGCAGTCGCAGCTGGAGGTTCCCACAGTACCCCAGCTTTGACCGCAAGTAAACTGACCTCAGAAGACCTCATTCATTAAAGTCATTGACCTCACCTCAGACCTGCATCTCCTGGTAGAAAACAGCGTACGTTTTTGCAAAGAGATACAGATTTGGTGCTGAAATTTGTACAACATATTCCTGCACCTAATCTGCATCTTCTGAAAATAAAAAAAGGCATCAAAATATATTTTTTTTGCCAGGAGATGCAGGTTTGGTGCATTTCAGCATCAAATTTTGCCAAGATATGCAGATTGGGCACTGACATTTATACACCATATTCCTACACCAAATCTGCATCTACTGGCAATAAAATGCGGTTTCTGCCAGGAGATGCAGTTCTGTTAACACCTTAGGTGAGGTCACTGAGTTTAACACTAGAAGTACTGAGGTAGTCATTTTGACTACTTTGCACCATGTATTTCTATATAGGTGTCACGAGTCCAGTAGTTCTAGTGTTAATGAAGTCACCTGAGGTTGTTACCTCGGAACCTCCAGCTGTGACCGCAAATGAACTGAGTGACATCCCTGCTCACTGATGCGGCTAAGTCTCTGCCTGAAGTTCACAGCTTGTGGACATGTTCTGTGTCCGTTCACTGTGCTTCAGTATGTATGTAGGAGAGCCAAAGTTGTTGTGGGACTGTGTGTCTTTTTTTCGTATTTTATTTCAAATAAAGGATTTTTTTTTTTTAGTGTCTATTTCTCTTCACTTACAGGTTAGTAATGGGAGAAGTCTCATAGATGCCTCCCATTACTAATCTAGGGCTTAATCGCAGCTGTGAGCTGTCATTAACCCATTATTACCCTGATTGCCATCACAACAGGGCAATCAAGATGAGCCGTGAAAAATGCTGGGATCGTATCTAATATATGCGACAATTCTGAGCGGCTACAAGCTGCTATTTTTAGGCTGAGGGGGCTAATAACCATGAACCTCCCCAGGCTGAAAATACCAGCCCCCAGCTGTCAATTTTATCATGGATGGGTATTAAAATTGGGGAGGAATGCAAGCCATTTTTTAAAATTATTTATTTAAATATTTTTTTTTTAAAAGCCACATGGGGTCCCTCTTATTTTGATACACAGCCAAGATAAGCACATGGCTGGGGACTGCAGCCTATAGCTGAATGCTTTATCTGTGTGTCATATTATGGGGGGACCCTACGCCATTTTTTAAAATGTATTTCTACACCAATATAGACATGCCACAGCATCTGATTGTAAGCAGTCAGACACACTGTCACACAGAGTGGGGGTGTGGTCTGACTGCAACCAATCACAGATGACAGAACTGCTGATGGGAGGGGAAAGCAGTGCAAATGCATGAAGTTAATGTCCAGCCCCGGAAGTAGTGTTACAGACGCCCGGATACTGGTACATATAACATGCCCACTCTAATCAACCTAACCCTTTCTACCTCCATTTTAAAGCACATGATTCGGGTCCCTATAGACCTATATGGGGATCGGCATCTGGCCAGAGATCCAGGATTAATTTTGTGTTCGGTCCGGATTTTCTTTTAAAATCCGGTTGGACCCGCCAAGGCCAAGTACCTGCGGGGTTCTCCCATCACTATTCCTGACCCCAGGTCACCCAGAGGTGACATCAGAACACGGCACGCTTATGACATTTCCCCATGTTGGCATTGGATTCCTCCTGGTACTTCGCTTTACTCTCACACTCCAAATACATGATAGAGAATATAGATTGTGAGCCCCAATGGGGACAGTGATGATGAGCTCTGAAAAGCGCTGTGGAATTAATGGCGCTATACAAGCAAAAAAGTAAATAGAATAATAAATGGTTGTTTTGCACTAGCAGGAAAGTCTCGGTCTCAGCGACAGAAGCTGGTCTCCTGCCTTTTCACATGCTCCAATGTCTGAGCAGTATATTGCATACACATATGAAGCCATCTTTTTTTGGTCAGACTTAAGTATGATCATGAATGGCACAATAAATCAGTGCAGAAAAAAACAATCTGTTTTAGCCATCCTTTAGTGTGGGCGCTGAAGAAGCCTTAATTAAAATGTACAGCTAGCTAAACTGCAGATAAGATGTAAGTGGCATAAATTAAAGACTCCAAGCATATTGATTAAGCAAAGTAAAATATTTGATTCCCCAATAAATGCATTGGTGCTCTTTATGAACTTTTGTATAAAATACTCAAAATAAAATGTAATGTAACTTTGTCATATCACTGTTGGAGATAGTATATAATGCCCTTTATTTTTTAGTCAAACTCCCTAGCATATTGTACAACAGATCACAGGTATGAATATCTACTTTTTTACTACTGTGGAATAAAACATTATCAATCTCTTCTACCTTAGCGCACAAAGAAATAAGGTCCAACCCTAGATCACAAACATTAATGGCATTAACCCCTTCACCCCCGGGCGATTATCTTTCTTGTTTTTCTGCTCTCTCTGAGAGCTGTAACTTTTTATTCTTCCGTCAATCTTGCCATATGAGGTCTAGTTTTTTTGCGGGATGAGTTCTACGTTTAAATTAAACCATAAGTTTTACCATAAAGTGTACTGGAAAATGGGCAAAAAAATACAGTCTGGAAAAATTGCCAAAAAAAATGTGTGATTGTTTTGGGGGTAGTTTATTCATCATGTTCCTTATATGGTAAAATTGATGTGTCAGTGTGATTCCTCAGGTCGGTAAGAGTTGTTTGACACCAAACATGTATAGGTTTAATTTTTCTAAAACGTTAAAAAAAATTCAGAATTTTGTCCCCAAAAAGCAGCGCACTTTTTGCGTCATATTTCGTGACCCGTAGCATTCTCAGTTTTTGGGATATAGGGCTCAGTGATAGCTTATTTTTTGCGTCTCAAGCTGACGTTTTTAATGGTACCACTGTTGCACAGATGCTACGTTTTGATTGCCTTTTATTTCATTATGTGCAAAATTTATGTCAACAAAAAACTGTAATTTTGGCATTTGGAATTTTTTCGCCGGTACACCGTTTACCGATCAGATGAATTGATTTTATATTTTGATAGATCGGGTTTTTTAACCCTTTAATTTTCAATGGGGTGAATGGGGAGTGATTTGAACTTTTAGGTTTTTTATTTTTGTTTTCATTTTTTTAAAACTTTATTTTTTAACTTTTTTTTTATTTTACTAGTCTCGCTAGGGGGCGATAAGGATCAGCAGTCTGATCACTCATTCATTTCTGCTGATCAGAGCAGGAGCAAAAATGCTGCGTTCTTGTTACAGCAGGCGCTCTGTCGCACTACGTTATGATAGCTACAGGAGTCATCACATGACCCATTGCTACCATAGCAACGATCGGCTCCCTGTTATCGTGTTACGGGGCCTTCGGTGGTGGTGGGGAAAAGTGATTTCCCCGCCGCGGCCATTTAAAACGCACTGTCACATTTTGACAGTGCGATTTAAGGGGTTAACAGTGGCGGATGGATCGTGGATCTACCTGCGCCTTATAGCCGCAAATGTCTGCTATACAAAGTAGCAGACATGTGCGGGAATCACCGCTGGCTCACTGCAGCAGCCAGCGGTGATCACCCCTTCATGATTTAGGATGTACAGTTACATCCTAGGTCATGAAGGGGTTAATCCCGCCACTTTTTTGCAGCACCAAAGTAGTTTTAATTAGCATAAAATATTTTTTTTCAAATTTTATGTTGTATTTTAGTCACGTGTATCTTATGATCCAAACAATACGGCAAACATTTTGATAAATATTAGTATTATTTATTTTTAGAGCACAATTGTTTCCAAGGTCCTATACATGGAAAAAGGGGTTTACATACAAAACACAAATATAAGTTACCAATAAACAAACTAATAATGCTAGACTGGAATAGAAGGGGAGACAGCCCTTCCCTTGCAGGCTTAGGTTATGTACGCACGTTGAGTATTTGGATTCAGAAATTTCTGCACCATTTCTGCTTCTCTTGTCAGGAAAAATACAGCAGCAAAAACATGTTTTGAACTTTTGATGCTTTTTTTGCGTTAGTTTTTCACATGCATTTTTCTAGTCTTTTTGGACAGCAATTAATGCTCTAGATTAGAAGATAATAGAGATAGATATTAGATAGATAAAGAGGCAGACATATAATTGCACAACCCCCGAACACATAATAAAATTGCACTTTGTGGTGCTTATTGGATAGATTTTTTTATCATTAAATAAATAAATTGAAAATGAAAAATACGACGTGGATTCCCCCCTATTTTTGATAACCAGCAAAGGTAAAGCAGACAGCTGAGGGCTAATATTATCAGGCTGGGAAGGTCCATGGTTATTGGACCCTTTTCAGCTTAAAAATACCAACTTCCAGCTGCCCCAGAAGTGGCACATCACATAAGATGCGCTAATTTTGGCACTTCGCTTCAGCTTTTCCTAATTCACCTGGTGTGGTGGCAATTGGGGTAATGGCAGTTGGGGTTCATTCAGCAACCCCGTATAAAAGTTAAAACATACACTACAGTTCAAAGTTTTAGGGTCACAGATATTTCCTTATTTTTCAAAGGAAAGCACATTTTTTTTCAATGAAGCTAACATTAAATTAAACAGAAATACACTTTATACATTGTTAATGTGGTAAATGACTATTCTAGCTTCAAACGTCTGGTTAATGCAATATCTACATAGCTGTATAGAGGCCCATTTCCAACAACCACCACTCTAGTGTTCTAATAGTACATTGTGTTTGCTAACTATGTTACATTACAGTACATTAGATTCTCTAGTCTAATAAAAGGAAAAGATTAATATGAGCAAAAGAACAGACATTAGAAAGAGGAAGATTGTAAAAAAGTATTATGGACAGACGAATCAAAATTTGACGTGTTTGCATAACACAGAAGAACATTTGTGAGATGCAGAACTACTGAAAAGATGCTGGAAGAGTGCCTGACACCATCTGCCAAGCATGGTGGAGGTAATGTGATGGTCTGGGGTTGCTTTGTTGCTGGTAAAGTGGGAGATTTGTACAAAGTAAAAGGGATTTTGAATAAGGAAGGCTATCACTCCATGTTGCAGCGCCATGCCATACCCTGAGGACAGCGCTTGATTGGAGCCAATTTCATCCTACAACAGGACAATGACCCAAAGCACACCTCCAAATTATGCATGAACTAATTATTATTATTATTTATTATTATAGCGCCATCAATTCCATGGCGCTTTACATGTGAAAAGGGTATACATAATAAGGACAAGTACAATAATCATAAACAATACAAGGCACAGACTGGTACAGGAGGATAGAGGTCCCTGCCCGCGAGGGCTCACAGTCTACAAGGGATAGATGAGGATACAGTAGGTTAGGGTAGAACTGGTTGTGCAGCGCTATATCAGCCTGAGGGTTACGGCAGGTTGTAGGCTTGTTGGAAGAGGTGGGTCTTCAGGTTGCTTTTGAAGCTTGTCAAGGTAGGTGAGAGTCTGATGTGCTGTGGCAGAGCATTCCAGAGTATGGGGGAGGCACGGGAGAAATCTTGGATGCGATGGTGGGAAGAGGAGATGAGAGGGGAGTAGAGAAGGAGATCTTGTGAGGATCGAAGGTTACGTGCAGGTAAGTACCGGGAGACTAGGTCAAAGATGTAGGGAGGAGACAGGTTGTGGATGGCTTTGTATGTCATGGTTAGTGTTTTGAACTGGAGTCGTTGGGCAATGGGAAGCCAGTGAAGGAATTGGCAGAGAGGAGAGGTCAGGGAGTAGCGGGGGGACAGGTGGATTAGAAGGGCAGCATAGTTTAGAATAGATTGTAGGGGTGCGAGACTGTTAGAGGGGAGGCCACAGAGCAGGAGGTTGCAATAATCCAGGCGGGAGATAATAAGGGCATGTACTAGGGTTTTTGCAGCTTCTTGGGAAAGGAATGTACGAATCCGGGAAATATTTTTGAGTTGCAGGCGGCAGGAGGTGAAGAGGGCTTGGATGTGTGGCTTGAAAGCGAGATCAGAGTCTAGGATTACTCCCAGGCAGCGAGCACGTGGCACTGGGGAAAGTGAGCAGCCATTGACATTGATGGATATGTCAGGTGGGGGGGTTGAGTGAGGAGGAGGGAAGACAATGAATTCTGTTTTGTCCATGTTCAGTTTTAGGAATCGAGCAGAGAAAAAGGATGAAATAGCAGACATACATTGTGGGATTCTGGTTAGTAGGGAGGTGATGTCAGGTCCAGAGAGGTAGATCTGTGTATCATCAGCGTAGAGATGATACTGAAAGCCATGGGACTCTATGAGCTGTCCCAGACCAAAGGTGTAAATGGAGAACAGCAGGGGCCAAGAACTGAACCTTGGGGGACCCTGACAGATAGGGGGCGAGATGAGGAAGTGGTGTGAGAGTAGGAGACGCTGAAAGTTCGGTTGGTTAAGTATGAGGAGATCCAAGATAGGGCCAAGTCTGTAATGTCCAGAGACAAGAGAATTTGTAGTAGAAGGGAGTGGTGTACTGTGTCAAAGGCAGAGGACAGGTCCAGGAGGATGAGGACAGAGTAGTGTCGCTTGGCTTTTGCAGTGAGTAGGTCGTTAATGACTTTGGTCAGGGCAGTTTCAGTGGAATGATGGGGACGGAAGCCAGATCGTTACTGGTCAAAGAGAGAGCAGGAAGAGAGGTGTGAGGACAGTTTGAGATGGACATGCTGTTCCAGTAGTTTTGAGACTTAGGGGAGAAGTGATATGGGGCGATAGTTTGACACAGAGGAAGGGTCAAGGGAGGCTTTTTGAGGATGGGTGTGATGGAGGCATGTTTAAAGCATGAAGGGAATACACCAGTTGTTAGTGATAGGTTGAAGAGATGGGTTAGGTTTGGGAGGAAGACTGTGGTGAGATTGGGGATGAGGTGGGATGGAAGTGGATCAAGCAGGCAGGTTGTAAGATATGATCTTGAGAGTAGAGTGGAAAGATGATCTTCTGTCATGGTGGAGAAGCTGAATTTGGAGGAAGAAGGCTGAGTAGTTGTGAGGAGTGATTGTGGTGATTGTGGGCCAAAGCTTGCTCTGATGTTGTCAATCTTCTGCTTGAAGAAAGAGGCAAAGTCTTCAGCTGAGATGAGAGGAGAGGGAGGTGGTGCCGGGGGATGGAGGAGAGAGTTGAAAGTGTTGAATAGCTGTTTAGGGTTGTGGGATAGAGAGGATATGAGGGATGAGAAGTAGGTTTGTTTTGCAGCAGTGACTGCAGACTTGAAAGTGGTGAGAGCTTGTTTGTATGTAATGAAGTGCTCAGTGGAATGGGACCTCTTCCATCTGTGCTCAGCAATTCTGGAAGCCCGTCTCAATTCTTTAGTCTGACTCGTATGCCAGGGTTGCCTGTTGATTGTGCCGGTTTGGGTGTGTGAGAGAGGGGCAGCTGATTCGAGAGCTGCAGAGATGGTAGTGTTGTATAAAGTTGCAGCAGCATCTGCATCATGTGAAGAAGCAATGTCTGCAAGAGGGAAAAGAGACTGAAAAAGTGAGTGTAAGTGGAGGGGCGGTTGTGTACTTGGAGAAGAGAGGGAAGAGAATGTGAGTAGGTTGTGGTCAGACAGGGGGAGAGGTGCGTTAGAAAGGTTAGATAGGGAACAGAGGCGTGTGAAGATGAGGTCCAGCGTGTGGCCATTATTGTGAGTAGCTGCAGAGGACCATTGAGTGAGGCCGAAGGAGGAAGCGAGTGTTAGAAGTTTAGAGACAGATGAGTGAGAACTGTCAATGGGGATGTTAAAGTCACCCATGATGATGTTGGGGATGTTGGTGGAAAGGAAATGTAGCAGCCAGGTGGTGAAATGGTCAAAAAAGGCAGTGGCTGGCCCTGGGGGGTGATAAATGACAGCCAGTTGGAGGTTGGAAGGGGAGTAGATTTGTACGGAGTGCACCTCAACAGAGGGGAGAGTAACAGAGGGTGGTAGTGGAATTGGTGTAAAGGAGCACTGGTCGGACAGGAGTAAACCAACTCCTCCACCATGCTTATTATTTTGGCGGGGGGTGTGAGAGAGTTGGAGACCACCATAAGAAAATGCAGCAGGAGAAGCTGTGTCAGAGGGGGTGAGCCAGGTTTCTTTGATGCCAAGGAAGGAAAGCTTATTAGTGATGAAAAGATCATGGATGTAGGAAAGTTTATTGCAGACAGAGCGAGCGTTCCATAGAGCTCCTGTTAGTGGGACTGGGGGAGCGGGGGCTGTGTCAATGGGTATAAGGTTAGAAGGGTTGCGGAAATTAGTGTTAGAGTGTGGATGGCAGTTAGATGTGACAATGGGGATGTGGTAAGGAGGACCAGGATTTGAAGAGATATCTCCAGCAGTGAGGAGAAGCAGAGAGAGTGTTCGTAGGTGGGAGCATGGCCATGATGTGGTTGTGTGTGTCTGGAGACACAGGGTGTAAAGTGGAGGAACAGATCTGAGGAGAGGGTGAGATGGGTGGGGAGCATGGAGGGAGAGATGATTAGCTCCTTACTGGGTGTAGGGATTAGAGGGGACAATAGAAAGTGAAGTATTATAGGGGTGAAAGTAAAAACACACACAAACATTGTTAACTGTAACTATGTATCCAGTTACTTTCCGGTCCCTTCCAGACCAATTCTGGCCTAATTCATTTTCTGTACACTTATAGATCACACTTAGTGATCCACATGCCGACAATGTCTAGGCAGACATTGTAGTACAGATATATAGTGTTAGGAAGGCACTCAGGTGGATCACAGAAGGGAGGGGCTGGTGCTCTTCTTAATTATTTAAATCAAAGCTGAACCCAGCTGTTGGATAGCATAGGCAGAGATAACAGGGGGTCATAAAGACAAGTGAGAATGGGGGTTCATGGAGTGGTCAGTTACAGACATACTAATTGCACAGAAATCAGGGTACACAAAGAAAGGCAATTCATGAGAAAGATGAGTAGTTGGCAGACATGCCAATTGCACAGAAAGCAGGGTACACAAAAAAAAGGCAATTTTTATGGAAGAAGCAGGCAGCTGGTATTCTATCTGTAATGGAGTGGCCAGCCCAGTCACCAGATCTCAACCTTATTGAGCTGTTGTGGGAGCAGCTTGACCGTATGGTACGTAAAAAGTTCCCATCAAGCCAATCCAACTTGTGAGAGGGGCTTCTGGAAGCATGGGGTGAAATATCTCCAGATTACCTCATCAAATTAACAGCTACAATGCCAAATGTCTGCAAAACTGTAATTGCTGCAAAGGGAGCATTCTTTGATAAAAGCAAAGTTTGATGGAGAAAATTGCAAGTAAAAATCATTATTTGTAACCAAATCAATGTCTAGACCAAGGGTGGGCAATTAATTTTCCCATGGGGCCGCATGAGAAATTGGGATTGGTTTAGAGGGCCGGACTAATATAATTACCTCAGTTCTACCCAATATACTACATCACTACACCCCCTCCATATACTACACCTGTAATAAACTACACCACTACACCCCTATATACTACACCTGTATTATACTACACTCCCTCCATATACCTGTAATATACTACACCCCCATATACACCTGTATTATACTACACCACTATATAATACACCTCCGATATACTACATCATTACACCCCTATATACTACACCTGTAATATACTACATCACTACACCCCATATACTACACCTGTAATATAGTACACCTCCATATAGTACACCTGTAATATACTACACCTCCATATAGCACACCTGTAATATACTACACCTCCATATAGCACACCTGTAATATACTACACCCCCATATGTCACACACCCTGCTCCCCATACAGCCTGCACCCCCATATCACACACACTACACCCCATACAGCCTGCACCCCCATATCACACACACTACACCCCCATATGTCACACACCCTGCCCACATATCTCACCCTGCCTGTACCCCAACTTACCCCTCTCAAACACTCTGCACCCCTTCACATCCTTCTGTCAGTCTGCAGCCCTCATATGCCACTCACCCTGCAACTCCATCTTCCCTCATATACCACTCACCCTGCAACTCCATCTTCCCTCATATACCACTCACCCTGCAACTCCATCGTCCCTCATATGCACTCACCCTGCAACTCCATCTTCCCTCATATGCACTCACCCTGCAACGCCATCTTCCCTCATATGCACTCACCCTGCAACTCCATCTTCCCTCATATGCCACTCACCCTGCAACTCCATCTTCCCTCATATACCACTCACCCTGCAGCTCCATCTTCCCTCATATGCCACTCACCCTGCAACTCCATCTTCCCTCATATGCCACTCACCCTGCAACTCCATCTTCCCTCATATGCCACTCACCCTGCAGCTCCTTCTTTCCTCATATGCACTCACCCTGCAGCCCCCCTCCCACTCATGTCCCCTCTTTTCTTATTACCAGTCATCATGTGTACACATCTCCTTCAGGATTCAGTATCTTTGCTTTCTACCCGGCATCATGTTTCTCCTCCCACACAGTCACATGGGCGTGACATCATCGCAGGTCCTGCAAGATGATTTATTCCGTCTGCTGTGCTGCTTCTTCTCCTGCCGGGCGGGAACTTTTGAAATGACACACGCAGCGCAGTACTGACAACGTCAGAGCGCGCGCGTGTGTCACTGACAATTAGTGCCGGCAGGGAACAGAGGAAAGACTCCTGCGTTCTGCTGCCTGCACTGACTGTGCGGATCTGCACAGGATCTCTCCCTGCTCGGCACGCTGCAGCCCGGCTCCACTGCACCGGCTGAAGATGGGCGGGCCGGTCACAGAGAGTAGGCGGGCCGGATGTGGCCCGCGGTCCGCCCCTTGCCCAGGTCTGGTCTAGACTATATTTTCTATTCATTATGCAACTCATTCGATAAATAAAAGTATGATATTTCATGGAAAAGACAAAATTGTCTTGGTGACCCCAAACTTTTGAACTGTAGTGTACCTTTAATGAAAAAACATTAAAAACAGTAGTACAATTTCATATTTAAAGCATATGTGTAGACCAGAAGTCCGTCTACACATTTCGAACAATAGACTTGGTCTTAAACATGATTGATGGATTTTCAGTCATTCTTCTTTGGAAAAGTCTTCCAATTCTGTGAGATTCTTGGGTCGTTTTGCATGCACTGCTTTTTTGAGGTCTAGCCACAGTCTTTTACTAATGTCCAGATAAGAGAGTGAGAGAGCCATTGAAAAACCTTCAGCTTGAGCATTTGTGGTAGTCTATTGTGGATTTTGAAGTGGATTTAGGATCATTATCCTTTTTTCAACTTCAGCTTTTTTTTTTTACCGCAAAATGTCTGTGAGAGCTGCTTGTAGGATTGCTAGAGAGGCAAATCAGAACCCCCACTTCATTACAAAAGACTTCCCGGTAGATTTAGCAGACTCTGGCGTTGTGGTATATTTTTCTACTGTTAATAGACACCTGCACAAATATAGCCTTCATTGAGGAGTCATCAGAAGAAAATCTCTCCTGTGTCCTCACCATAAAATTTAGCGTCAGAAGCAGGGCTGTGGAGTTGGAGTCGTGGTGTCGGAGTCCATTTTGGTGGAGTTGGAGTTGGTATAAATTATACTAAAGGCCGCTTTACACGCTGCGATATCGTGACCGATATTGCTAGCGTGCGTACCCGCCCCCATCGGTTGTGCGACACGGGCAAATCGCTGCCCGCGGCACACAACATCGCACGGACCCGTCACATTACTTACCTACCTAACGACGTTGCTGTGACCGGCGAACCGCCTCTCTTCTAAGGGGGCGGTTCGTTCAGCGTCACAGCGACGTCACAGCAGCGTCACTGAACCGCCGCCCAATAGAAGCGGAGGGGCGGAGATGAGCGGCCGGAACATGCTGCCCACCTTCCTTCCTTGCAGGTGGACGCAGGTAAGGTGAGGGTCCTCGTTCCTGCGGTGTCACACATAGCGATGTGTGCTGCCGCAGCAACGAGGAACTACATCGCTAGCTGCAGCAGCGATAATCGAGAATAGGGGGGCATGTCACCGATGAGAGATTTTGAACGTTTTGGCGACGATTCAAAATCGCTCATAGGTGTCACATGCAGCGACATCGCTAAAGCGGCCGGATGTGTGTCACAAATTCCGTGACCCCAACGAGATCGCTTGAGCGATGTCGTAGCGTGTAAAGCGGCCTTGACTCCTAAAATATATAGTAAATTGGGTTCAATGCAGTATGTGATGAATATACAGTTGAAACCTGAAGTTTCCATCCACTAACTGAAAGACACATATCTTTTTTTCTCACTATCTGACATATAATTAGAATAAACCTTTCCCATTTTATATTAATTAGGAATCAAAATTATTTATACTTGCCAAATGCCAGAATAATGAGAGAGAGAGAGAATGTTTGAAGGCATTTTTATTACTTTATGCAAAGTGAAAAGTTTACATACACTAAAGGGTACTTTACACGCTGTGATATCGGCATCAATATCGCTAGCGAGCGTACCCGCCCCCGTCGGTTGTGCGACATGGGCAAATCGCTGAGTGTGGCACACAACATCGCTTACACCCGTCACACGGACTTACCTTCCCTGCGACGGCCGGCAAACCGCCTCCTTTCTAAGGGGGCTCTTTGTGCGGCGTCACAGCGACGTCACACGGCAGCCGTCCAATAGAAGCGGAGGGGCGGAGATGAGCGGGTGGAAGATCCCGCCCACCTCCTTCTTTCCTTCTTTTCTGGTGGACGCAGGTAAGGAGATGTTTGTCGTTCCTGTTGTGTCACACGTAGCGATGTGTGGTACCGCAGGAACGTCGAACAACATCGTACCTGCAGCAGCAAAGATTTTATGAAAAGGAGCGACGTGTCAACGATCAACGATTTTTGCCATTTTTGCTATCGTTGATCTTCGCTCCTTGGTGTCACACGCTGCGATGTCGCTAACGGCGCCGGAAGTGCGTCATTAACTACGTGACCCCGACGATATATCGTTAGCGATGTCGCAGCGTGTAAAGCACCCTTAAGAGTACAGTACCTTTAAACAATATGGGACAGCACATATGATGAGGTCATGTCTTTGGAAGCTTCTGGTTTATTGGCAACATCTGAGTTAATTAGAGACACACCTGTGGATGTATTTTAATGCACAGCTGAAACACACTGCTTCTTTGTGTAGCATCATGGTAAAGTGAAAATAAATCAGACAAGATCTCAGGAAGAGAATTGTGGACTTGCACAAGTCTGGTTCATCCTTGGATGCAATTTCCAGATACCTGAAGGTGATGCGTTCATCTGTACAAACAATTATATGCAAGTACAAACAAGATGGGAATTTCCAGCTATCATACTGCTCAGGAAGGAGATGGGTTCTGTGTACCAGGGATGAACGTGCTTTGGTCAGACATGTGCAAATCAACCCAAGAACAAAAGCAAAATACCTTGTGAAGAGGCTGGAGGACGTTGGTAAGATTGCGACATCCACAGTGAGGCTATGTGCACACGTTGCGTTTTCTGCAGTGCAGAAAAGAACGCACCCTCTGGCAGACTGGACACTGCATTTGTAAAAAAAAAAAGCATCCACAACGCATGCATTTTGGATGCTTTTTCCATGTATTTTGCATGCGTTTTGCATGCATTTTTGACAGTGCGTTCCCCCGGAAATTCAGCTCTGCTACATGCCGGCTGACAGCACACACAGACAGTCGGGTGATGAGAATGAACTCGGGTGAACTTCACCCCACTTCATTGTCATACCGCTGCTCTATCTGTGTGTCGTGTCCTGATTAGCAGTCACCCGTGAAGGACTCACCGGTGACCGCTAATCCCCTGAGTGACTGAAGTGAGCAGCGCGATTAGCGTGCCGTCACTCTGGTTACCCGCACACATCCCGACATTACCACCTACATCCCCACATTACCACCTACATCCCTGCACACATCCCGACATTACCACCTACATCACCGCACACATCCCGACACTACAGCCCTCATCACCGAACACATCCCGACACTACCGCCCACATCACTGCACACATCCCGACACTACAGCCCTCATCATCACCGCACACATCCCGACATTACCGCCTACATCACCGCACACATCCCGACACTACAGCCCTCATCATCACCGCACGCATCCCGACATTACCGCCTACATCACCGCACACATCCCGACACTACTGCCCTCATCATCCTCTCACACACCCCAACACTACAGCCCTCATCATCCCCGCACACACCCCAACACTACAGCCCTCATCTTCACCGCACACATCCCGACACTACAGCCCTCATCATCCCCGCACACATCCCAACAATACAGCCCTCATCATCCCCACACACATCCTGACACTACAGCCCTCATCATTCCTGCACACATCCCAACACTACAGCCCTCATCATCACTGCACACACACCGGCACTACCGCACCCATCATCCCCGCACACGCAGGCACTACCACACACACACACCGACATTACCTCAGTGACGTCCCCGCTGACAGCGCAATTCACTTCAGTTGCTGCGTGGAGCTCACAGGAGCGGCGGTGTTCTACTGCCGCTCTTGTCAGCTTCATGTACCAGAGCTGGATGCGTCGCGGGACCTCTGTGGATTACACCGGACCTGGAGGGGTATTTGGAGATTTTAATAAAGTGGTGAAAGAGGGTAGTTTTTGTCTTTTATTCCAAATAAAGGATTTTTTCGGGTGTGTGTGTTTATTTACTTTCACTTACAGGTTAATCATGGAATGTGTCTCATAGACGCCTGCCATGATTAACCTAGGACTTAGTGGCAGCTGTGAGCTGCTGCCATTAACTCCTTATTACCCCGTTTGCCACCGCACCAGGGCAATTCGGGATGAGCCAGGTAGAGTCCCGGGACTGTGGCATCTAAAGGATGCGGCAATTCCGGGCGGCTGCTGGCTGATATTGTTAGGCTGGGGGGCTACCCATAACATGGAGCTCCCCATCTTGAGAATACCAGCCTTCAGCCGTGTGGCTTTGACCTGGCTAGTATCAAAATTTGGGGGACCACACGTCGTTTTTTTAAATTATTTATTTATTTATTTTACTGCACAATATAGACCCGCCCACCGGCAGCTGTGATTGGTTGCAGTGAGACAGCTGTAACTCAGTGTGGGGGTGTGTCTGACTGCAACCAATCATAGGCGCCGGTGGGCGGGGAAAGCAGGGAATACCAGATTGAATAATGAGCGGCCAGCATTTTCAAAAGAGGAAAAGCCAGCAGAGCAGTGTGACAGCCGTGCAGCGCCGCGCCGGGGATCGGTGAGTATGAGAGAGGGGGAGAGACTGACCGACAGAAAGAGAGAGGGACAGACAGAGCGACCAACTGAGAGAGAAAGGGACTGACTGACCGACAGACAGAGGGAGATTCACCGACATCCACAGACAGAGATTGACCGACATTGAAGACCTGCATTTTGCTTGTCAAAAAAGCATGCAGAACGCAACAAAAATGCAGTCCAAGTGCATTTTGGTTGCGTTTTGACCCACATCATTGATTTCAATGGGTGGAGAACACAGCTACAACGCACAAAAGAAGTGACATGCTGCTTTTGTTCCCACAGCGATTTTGGGCATCCAAAACGCTGTGTTTATATTGCACTGATTTTTTGGCTTTCTCATAGACTTTGCTGGGGAAGCTGAACGCATGCATTTTGGCACTGAAAACGCTGCAGTTCAAAACGCAGCGTTTCCGCGGAAAAAAATGCAACGTGCGCAAATAGCCTGAAACAAGTACTGTATCAACATGGGCTGAATGGCCACTCTGCCAGGAAGAAGCCATTACTCCAAAAGAAACATAAAAAGCCAGATGAATGTTTGCAAATACACATGATGACCTCCTCCGGGTCTGCTATGTATGGTGGCCTGTGAGACTCAGCCTGCAGCAGAGTCTGATAGGCGATCTGAAGCCTGACATTGCCAGTATAATACATTGCTATGCGGCTGCATGTCAATGCATTATACCAGCGATCAGGCTAAGGAAAGTCCCCTATAGGGATTAGGTGAAAAAGTTAATAAAAGCAAAAAAAAAACCCTTGCAAAATGTAAAAAAAATGACAAAAAAATGATAAAAAAAATGGATACCCAAGAATACATTTATTTATATAAAAACGAAAATAAACAAAAAAAGTACACGCAGTTGGTGTTTCCACATTTGGCCCGACCTGATCTATTTAACCCAGTCAGTGATACAGTTTAAAAAATGCATCAAAAAACTGATTTTTCATCATACTGCAGAAAAAAAGTGGAATAAAACGCAATCAAAAAGTTTAACATAAACAAAAATGGTATTACTGAGAACTACATCTTGTCCTGCAAAAAACGAACTGCCACACAGCACTATCAGTGGAAACAGTTAAATGGAAATCAGTGGAAAAAGTTATAGCTTTGAAAATACATACAGCAATGCAAAAAAAAATAATTTGCTAAAAAATTGTTTTTATTGTGTAAAAGCAGCAACACATAAAAAAAAATATATAAATGTGGTATTGGTGTAACTCTACTGGCCCGAAGAATAAACCTGTGTTGTTACTTTTACCAAACAGTGAATGGCATAAAAAAAAAATTCAAAAAAACAATTTCTGAATTTCTGTTTTATATTTATTCTACCTACCAAAAATGAGAATAAAAATGTTATGTGCCCGAAAATGGTGCTGATAGAAACGGCAACTCATCCCGCAAAATATAAGACTTCAAATGAATTGCTCTCCAATATGGCGCCTGCTGTCTTTTCTAGACAATTGTGCGTTCTAAAATTCAAATGGCGTTCCTTCCCTTCTGAGCCCTGCCGTGCGCTCAAACTGTAAATTTCCACAACATATGAGGTATCAGCATCCTCAAAAGAAATTGCAGAATACATTTCATGGTACATCTCATCCTGATACTCTTGTGACAAAAAACTATCTGGTTGTAGTAACAATATTGTGGTAAAAAAAAAAAAATTATTTTCATAGCTCAACATTATAAACTTTTGTTAAGCCCCTGGGGGTTCAAGATGCTCAACAAACATTTAGATATATTCCTTGAGGTCTAGTTTTGGGTCACTTATGACGATGCTCCATTGTTTAGGCACCTTAGGGGAGTCTTCAAACGCGACATGGTGTCCGCTAATCATTTCAGACAATTTTGTTTTCAAAAATTCAAATGACGCTTCTTCCCTTCCAAGCCCTACCGTGCGACCAAAAAATTAATTTACACCACATGTGAGGTATCGGCGTGCTCAGGAGAAATTGCACAATAAATTGTATGGTGCATTTTTCCTGATACCCTTGTGAAAATGTAAAATTTGAGGCCAAAGCAACATTTTTGTGGGAAAAAGTAAACTCTTTATTTTTTCCTTCCTCATTGCTTTGGTTCCTGTAAAGAACTTAAAGGATTAATAAACTTTTTGGATGTGGTTTTGAGCAGTCTGAGGGGTGCCATTTTTAGAATGGAGTCACTTTTGGGTATTTTCTGTCTCCTAGGCCTCTCAAAGACACTTCAAATGTCATGCGGTCCCTAAAAAAATGGTTTTGTAAATTTTGTAGGAAAAATGAGAAATTGCTGATGAACTCTGAACCCTTCTAACTTATTAACATAAAAAAGTTATGTTTCAGAAATTGCGCTGATGTAAAGTAGACATTTGGGAAATGTTATTTAGTAACTTGTTTGTGTGACATAACTCTCTGGTTTAAGGGTATAAAAAATTTAAAAATTGCAAAATTCTGATATTTACACAAATAAATGGAAAAGATATTGTCTTAACATTACCCCTATCCTGAACTACAATATGTCACGAAAAAGCAGTCTGAGAATCACCATGATCTATTAAAGCATTCCAGAGCTATAACCTGTGAAAGTGACACTGGTCAAAAATGAAAAAAGTTGCCCAGTCACGAAGGCAAAAACAGGCTCTTGTGCGAAAGGGTTAATCCTGGAGTTATTCAGCTTGGAATAACGAAGGCTTAGGGACGATCTTATTACAACATACAAATATAAGAGTGGACAGCACTGAGCTCTCTCTGTTCTTTTTACACCTAGGCCTGCAACAGCGACAAAGGGGCATCCACTACGGTTAGCGTAAATGAGGTTTAATTATAATCACAGATACAGATTCTTTACTGTAAGAGCAGTGAGACTATGGAACTCTCCGCCATATAATGTTGTAATGGTTGATTCACTGCTAAAATTTAAGAGAGTCCTGGCTGCCTTTCTTGAAAAATATAATATTACTGGCTATAATATTACTCCCAGTGACTCCTGTCCCTGGGTAAGGGAAGGCTCTCCTTCTTTTTCCCTGCCTGCAAAAATATTTCCTCAAACAGCTGGATCTCAACCTAGTGAGATCTAGAGTAACACTAGAATTTCAAACTGTTTCTCTGCACACGTTTGTTGTAATGTCTCCTAAGACTTCTCCAAGGAAATAGCTAGCCTTGGAATTGGAGGAACTAGATCTGGTAAATAGGTTAGTCCTCTTAGAAATCCCTATGCTAGAAAGAGGGAGATACTTTTATTACCTCTCTTTTTAATAAATTTAGCCCGGTGGGACTTTCAGGACAATAATCAACTTGAGGGGCCTGTGCAAATTCCTAAAAGTCCCGATGTTCAAGATAGAGTTGGTAAGATCAACCAAAAACATGCTTTTTTCGTACTGTTACATAGCAGTCCTGATTCTGAAAGATGAGCATTATCATGTGCCAATACATGTGGAATACCAAAAATTCCTCAGGGTGCCTTAACCATAAAAGGATTAGTCAGGCACTTGCAGTACAGAGACTTTCTGTTTAAAATGGCAGTAGAACCACATCTTTACAAAAATAATAGCACAAGTGACAGCTCACCTTCGAGAGAAAAATGCACTAGTAGTCCCATATATGGACAATCAAATAACAATTATCAGGTTCTTTTAAGGAGTGTCACTGATGACAAATCACATAGGGCCAACAAACCACATATGGCAAGGATTTAGATAAATAAACATGTACACAATAGTTATGTAAATAGACCCAATATAAATAGAATTAGGTTTCTAAAGTATAGAAAAATAAAGAACCATACACATGTCATTTTTACATCATTTTTACCATGTACAGTCATATGAAAAAGTTTGGGCACCCCTATTAATGTTAACCTTTTTTCTTTATAACAATTTGGGTTTTTGCAACAGCTATTTCAGTTTAATATATCTATTGCCCAGAAGTGGCAAGCCAAGAAAAATATCAGAAAGGCAGAGAAGAAGAATGGTGAGAACAGTCAAGGACAATCCACAGACCACCTCCAAAGACCTGCAGCATCATCTTGCTGCAGATGGTGTCACTGTGCATCGGTCAACAATACAGCGCACATTGCACAAGAAGAAGCTGTATGGGAGAGTGATGCAAAAGAAGCCGTTTCTGCAAGCACGCCACAAACAGAGTCGCCTGAGGTATGCAAAAGCACATTTGGACAAGCCAGTTACATTTTGGAAGAAGGTCCTGTGGACTGATGAAACAAAGATTGAATTGTTTGGTCATACAAAAAGGCGTTATGCATGGAGGCAGAAAAACATGGCATTCCAAGAAAAGCACTTGCTACCCACAGTAAAATTTGGTGGAGGTTCCATCAAGCTTTGGGGCTGTGTGGCCAATGCCGGCACTGGGAATCTTGTTAAAGTTGAGGGTCGCATGGATTCAACTCAGTATCAGCAGATTCTTGACAATAATGTGCAAGAATCAGTGACGAAGTTGAAGTTACGCAGGGGATGGATATTTCAGCAAGACAATGATCCAAAACACCGCTCCAAATCTACTCAGGCATTCAAGCAGAGGAACAATTACAATATTCTGGAATGGCCATCCCAGTCCCCACACCTGAATATCATTGAAAATCTGTGGGATGATTTGAAGCGTGCTGTCCATGCTCGGCGACCACCAAACTTAACTGAACTGGAATTGTTTTGTAAACAGGAATGGTCAAATATACCTTCATCCAGGATCCAGGAACTCATTAAAAGCTACAGGAAGCGACTAGAGGCTGTTATTTTTGCAAAAGGAGGATCTACAAAATATTAATGTCACTTTTATGTTGAGGTGCCCATACTTTTGCACCGGTCAAATTTTGTTTAAATGTGGATTGCACATTTTCTGTCGGTACAAAAAACCTCATTTCAATCCAGAAATATTACTCAGTCCATCAATTATTAGATATATGAAACTGAAATAGCTGTTGCAAAAACCCAAATTGTTATAAAGAAAAAAGGTTAATAGGGGTGCCCAAACTTTTTCATATGACTATATTGAAGTACAACCATAGGCTAGATTAGGGACTCCATAATAAAGCTTCTATGTAATGTTCACTCCGAGTGATCACAGTGTTAATTTTCTAAGCCCATAAGCCAGACCATCACAATCATTCACTCACCCATAGTGGTTAGTGGTGCCAAAGAAAAACGTGCCCCGATGCACACGTTTTGATCTCTTCTTCGGGGGGGGGCCGTAGAAAACTATTATATTGGGTCTATTTACATAACTATTCAGTACGTGTTTATTTATCTAAATCCTTGCCATATGTGGTTTGTTTGCCCTATGTGATTTGTCACTTAAAAAACCTGATCATTTTAATTTGATACTTTGCTATTTTTTGTATGTCACTTCTTGTAATTAGATTATGTAATAAACACTGTAAGGGACATCCTGAGATATGATGAGAATTATGACATTTAGTCATGTCAGTCAGCTACTCCATGATGTCCTCCCCCCCTTCCTGCTGCTTGTAGACCAAGCAAATGTAAAACTCAGCATCCGGGAAGGTGTCAAATCCAATTACACTGCCAAGCCAGAGGCAGACCCCCCTGGGGGGATATGTCCATTCATCATGTGAGTGGATGGGTAACTGGAAAACCTTGATGAAGCTTCAAAGGGATCCCGGACCCTCTTTCCCAGCAGGAGTTCATATTCCTGACTCCGTAACGTAATACACAGTTATGAAATTACCGTGCGTCTGAGCCATACACCTACTACATCGTTAAAATTGGGACTCCAAGCTGCATCTCTGCATAACCTCAAATTCATTGTCGCACCCTGGGGCAGCGAGATACAGAGAACTGCGAGTAGGAGTCTGGTAGAGGAGTTGTGCTTGGACTCAGTAGAAAGAGGGGACACAGATGGATCTGATGACACCAGAACCGTCCCGATCGGACCTCCCAGTCCGGAGTTGCGGATCATATTCACTTTGGGATATTATTTTAGACTCAGGACAGGGGTGGGGAAGTACACCCTTGCGAGGTCACCAGGTGGGAGGGGACATGGGATGTAGCCAGTTTTATAAAGACAATGTGGACATTCTTGGCTTGTCTTTACTCGGGGGTCATGCATACTATACACATGTGAGAAAGTCCATGAAACCCTGGTCGAACAGCGCCCCCCTGTGGCCAGACGCATAATGTAACTGCTTGATCTGACTCTGTTTGTGTCCACGTCTTATCTGTAAATGTACTCTGACATATATATATATATTCTGTAAATTTCATATTGTATATATTGTAGTATCTAGTGTGCCCTTACGGCGATTAAACATATATAATTTAATCTTGGGCTGTTCTGTTATCTCGATCCTGAATCCCACGTCTGTGGGCTCGGCATAATAGTTATCGTAATCGATTGGTGGCAGCAAGTTTATGCCAAGGATCATTGTGGGGCAACCAGTGAGATCTGGGTAGGTTTAGATATATTCCGCCGTGGGAGTCGGGGGAATATATACTTTACTCTCACCGGAACCCTTCAATCATCAGCATAGTAGAATAGCAGCCTCCTTGCTTATTGTCGGGCAATTCCATAATTGGCCTGACTATAAGAGGAGCGTTAGAGAGCGAGTCACGTGCTCTGTCGGGTGGAAAGGGTGGGTGTAACTTCCTCTTCCCCCCCTTTTCCTGACAAACACTTTTTAGATTTTTGCAAGAAGTTTGTTTCTGACTTGTTTTTGATGTATTTGGTCACTTATAGGACCATGACTACGTTACCCTTTAGTTCTCTAGTTATGTATAAAAATAAGTTAGTAGACAGAAACACAATCACATTAAAAGAAAGGCGATGACCTGGAATAGGGATATTAATAACCAATATATATTAGATAAAAATTTAAAATACACTTAGAATAAAAATAAAAAATATAAAAACCACCAAGGTGCAATATAAAATTAGAACATTAATAGAATAAATGTGTAATTTCATTAAGCCCTACTGGTTTGAGAGTGTTCAGCTTATAGATCCAGTAGGTTTCTTTTTTGCTTAGTAGATCTAAGCTGTTAGGTACCCCTGTGAGAATTTGTTCTATAGGTGTGATTTTTAACGCTATATTCCTATTGTGGAAGATAGCACACTGCCTAGAAAGCACATGTTGTAAGAAACTCATTTTTATATTATGCCTATGGGAATTTAGATGGTTGTGCAGGGCTTGGGTGGTCCTCCCAATGTATTGTTTCCTACAATCACAATCAATCAAATAGATCACAAAGTCAGATTGACATGTGAGCTTATTTTTAATCGGGAAAATTTCAGTGCATGAGGGAGAGGTGAAATTAAGCCGCTTGTGCTGTATGGATTTACAACATAAACATTTGTTCGTAAAACACTTGTAAGAGCCTGCTGGCACCAGAGAAATTTCATGTTTCCCCATAGTCTTTAACCTGCTGGGAGCTATTATATTACTTACAGTGGGCGCTCTGCAGAAAGTAATGCATGGTTGTTTGGGGATGACTTTTTTCAATGTAGGATCACTTTGTAATATGTTCCAGTGTTTATGGAGATTTTTTTTCTTATGAGATTATCCGTATTAAAGGTCGTAATAAAATTGGATGTATAGCTTAAATTAGCATCTGGAGGAATAGACAAAGGCTCAGATTTGGGTTTCACTAGATCTATTTGTGTCAAACTTTTTGGATTTCTATATGCTTTCTTTATTAAAGCATTAGGGTATTTTTTATCTAAAAATTTGTTTTTTAGTACATCAGCCTGGGATTTAAAATCCTCATCAAGGGTACCGTTTTTGTCTGATTCTCTTATACTGATTTTGGGGAATGTTAGTCAGCCACTTATTATAGTGCTCACTGAAAAAATGAATATACCCGTTGCTGTCTACATTTTTGAAGAAATTCTTGGTAGTGATTTTATCATTAATATGGAAAATAGTCAAATGAAGGACATCGATGCTGGTACCATCCATTACTGAGGAAACACTTAATGTCCATTCATTGTAATTAAGGGACTCAAGGAATGATATGGCACTATTATTCTTGTTGTCTCATATGAAGAGAGATCGTCTATGTATCTTTTGTATAATATAATCTCTTTAGCAAAAATGGAGTTATAAATATAGATTAGCTAAAAAATACCCATAAAGATATTTGCATAGGTTGGTGCTACTTTGGAACCCATCGCTGTTCCAGACTGCTGATGATACATATTATTAAGAAAACTCAAAATATTGTGCAAAATACAGTGCATACACTGTAAGAAAAAGTTTATTTTGTTTAGGCGGCAGTCTGCCATCCATATTCACAAATTCAGAAAAACACATTAATCCAAGGTCATGAGGTATGTTAGTATTATTATTTATTTATAGAGCACCATTAATTCCATGGTGCTGTACATGAGAAGGGGGTTACATACATAATACATATACAGGTTACAGTAGACAGACTACTACAGAGGGAGGAGGACCCTGCCCTTGTGGGCTTACATTCTATAGGATTTTGGGGAGGAGACAATAGGTGGGGTGTAGATTGGCCGGCAGCTCCACACGGTGGTCAGGCGGCAGCTGTGGTGGTGGTGAAGCAGTGAGGTCTTTGTAGATTATAGACATTTCTGAACAGGTGAGTTTTCAAGTTCCGTTTGAAGCTTGCAAGTGTAGCAGATAGTCTGACGTGTTGAGGCAATGAATTCTAGAAGACTGGGGATGCTCGGGAGAAGTCTTGGAGGCGGTTCCATGAGGAGAAAAGGAGATCTTGGGAGGACCGTAAATTACATATTGGAGTGTACCGAGAGATTAGTTCAGAGATATACAGAGGACACAGATTATGGATGGCTTTGTAGGTCAGTGTTAGTAGTTTGAATTGGATACGGTGGAAGAGTGGGAGCCAGTGGAGGGACTTGCAGAGAGGAAAAGCGGGGTGATATTGAGGAGAGAGGTGGATCAGTCGGCAGCAGAATTAAGGATGGACTGGAGAGGGGCAAGCGTGTTAGCAGGTAGGCCACAGAGGAGGATGTTGCAGTAATTGAGGCGGGAGATTATGGGGGCTTGCACTAGCATTTTTGTAGATTGAGAATTGAGGAAAGGATGGATTCTGGAAATATTTTTGAGTTGAAGATGGCAGGAGGTGGTGAGGGATTGGATGTGTGGTATGAAGGACAAAGCAGAGTTAAAGGTCACTCCGAGGTACCAAACTTTGGGTACTGGAGAGAGTGTGATGTTATTTATTGTAAAGATAGATCAGGTAGAGAGTGTAGGTGAGATGGAGGAATGGTGATTAGTTCAGTTTTGGCTACATTGAGCTTTAGGAAGCAAGAGGAGAAGGAGGTTATAGCAGATAGACACTCCAGGATTCTGGACAGCAGAGATGTGATATCTGGGCCAGAGAGGTAGATCTGATTGCCGTCAGTGTATAGGTGGTACTGGAAGCCATGGGACTTTATGAGTTGTCCCAGGACAAATGTATAGATAGATAAGAGTAAGGGTTCCAGGACAGAGCCTTGAGGGACGACAATAGAGAGAGGGTGGGATGAAGAGGTTGTACGGGAGTGGGAGACACTAAAAGTGCAGTTGCAAAGGTATGAAGAGATCCAAGAGAAGGAGAGGTCTCTCAAACCAAAGGAAGAGAAGATCTGTAATAGGAGGGAGTGGTCGACAGTGTCAAAAGCTGAGGACAGGACTAGAAGGTAGGAGTATAGAGAAGTGATTGTTAGCTTGGGCAGTAAGTAATTTGTGATTTTAGACAGGGCACTTTCGGTAGAATGATGTGGACGGAAGCCGGATTGTAGGTTGTCAAAGAGAGAGATAGATGAGAGGTAGGAGGAAAGTTCAACATGGACGTTCTGTTCCAGGAGTTTTGAGGTGAACGGGAGTAGTGATATGGGGCGATAGCTGGTAGTAGAGGTTGGATCGAGGGAAGGTTTCTTTAAGATAGGTGTGACTGTTGCATGTTTAAAGGCAGAATGGAAGGTACCAGTCGTTAAAGATAGGTTGAAAAGATGGGTTAAGGCTGGAATAAGGATAGCGGTTAGGTTTGGGAGGAGGTGGGATGGGTTGGGGTCAAGTGCGCAGGTGGTGAGATGCGCTTTTAAAAGAAGACATGCAAGCTCTTCTTCGGTGATGGTGAAAAGGAAGTTTATGGGGGATGGGGCAGTTGTCTGTTATATGACGGGGTTGTGGTGGTTGAGCAGAAAAGACTTGCCTGGTTTGGTCGATTTTTTTTCTTTGAAATAGATGGCAAAGTCTTCTGCGGAAATGAGGGAAGATGGAGGGGGCAGTGGTGGGCAAAGGGAAGTTGAAAGTATTAAATAACTGTTTGGGGTTGTGTGTTAAAGAGGATATAAGGGTTCTGAAGTAATCCTCTTTAGCAGAAGTGAGGGCCAAACAAAATGTGTGAATTCCAGTTTTGAATGTGGTGAAATCTTCCTGGGAGTGCGTTGTAGATTATAGGCATTTCTGAACAGGTGAAATTTCAAGTTCCATTTGAAGCTTGCAAGTGTAGCAGATATTCTATTGTGTTGAGGTGAAGACACATCCATAGCAATAAATATATACAGTCATATGAAAACGTTTGGGCACCCCTATTAATGTTAACCTTTTTTCTTTATAACAATTAGGGTTTTTGCAACAGCTATTTCAGTTTCATATATCAAATAACTGATGGACTGAGTAATATTTCTGGATTGAAATGAGGTTTATTGTACTAACAGAAAATGTGCAATCCGCATTTAAACAAAATTTGACCGGTGCAAAAGTATGGGCACCCTTATCAATTTCTTGATTTGAACACTCCTAACTACTTTTTACTGACTTACTAAAGCACTAAATTGGTTTTGTAACCTCATTGAGCTTTGAACTTCATAGGCAGGTGTATCTAATCATGAGAAAAGGTATTTAAGGTGGCCACTTGCAAGTTGTTCTCCTATTTGAATCTCCTATGAAGAGTGGCATCATGGGCTCCTCAAAACAACTCTCAAATGATCTGAAAACAAAGATTATTCAACATAGTTGTTCAGGGGAAGGATACAAAAAGTTGTCTCAGAGATTGAAACTGTCAGTTTCCACTGTGAGGAACATAGTAAAGAAATGGAAGAACACAGGTACAGTTCTTGTTAAGCCCAGAAGTGGCAAGCCAAGAAAAATATCAGAAAGGAAGAGAAGAATGGTGAGAACAGTCAAGAACAATCCACAGACCACCTCCAAAGACCTGCAGCATAATCTTGCCGCAGATGGTGTCAATGTACATCGGTCAACAACAAAGATTGAATTGTTTGGTCATACAAAAAGGCGTTATGCATGGAGGCAAAAAAAACACGGCATTCCAAGAAAAGCACTTGCTACACACAGTAAAATTTGGTGGAGGTTCCATCATGCTTTGGGGCTGTGTGGCCAATGCCGGCACCGGGAATCTTGTTAAAGTTGAGGGTCGCATGGATTCAACTCAGTATCAGCAGATTCTTGACAATAATGTGCAAGAATCAGTGACGAAGTTGAAGTTATGCAAGGGATGGATATTTCAGCAAGACAATGATCCAAAACACCGCTCCAAATCTACTCAGGCATTCATGCAGAGGAACAATTACAATGTTTTGGAATGGCCATCCCAGTCCCCAGACCTGAATATCATTGAACATCTGTGGGATGATTTGAAGCATGTTGTCCATGCTCGGCGACCATCAAACTTAACTGAACTGGAATTGTTTTGTAAACAGGAATGGTCAAATATACCTTCATCCAGGATCCAGGAACTCATTAAAAGCTACAGAAAGTGACTAGAGGCTGTGATTTTTGCAAAAGGAGGATCTACAAAATATTAATGTCACTTTTATGTTGAGGTGCCCATACTTTTGCACCGGTCAAATTTTGTTTAAATGCGGATTGCACATTTTCTGTTAGTCCAATAAACCTCATTTCAATCCAGAAATATTACTCCGTCCATCAGTTATTAGATATATGAAACTGAAATAGCTGTTGCAAAAACCCTAATTGTTATAAAGAAAAAAGGTTAACATTAACAGGGGTGCCCAAACTTTTTCATATGACTGTATGTATCGTATTTTTTGGACTATAAGATGCACTTTTTTCCCCCCCAAATGTTGGGTGAAAGAGGGGGGTGCGTCTTATAGTCTGAATGTAGGGCTACGGGGATTGAGGGTGCTGCGGTGGAGCAGGTCATTGGCGGCACGAGCAGGCTTTAGCAGCGCCTGCTGTGACCACGTGGACCCGCTCATTTAATATGCATGCCCATCATCCCGCTCATCATCTCTCAGCGCTGAAGTTGGCGCTGACAGGTGGGCGGGATGATGGGCGAGGGATAAACAGCCGGCCCACTTGATCACCCCTCGCAACTACAGCCTGGAGTGATCATGTGCGGCTGTATTCACTGCCCCCCATGCATCATCATCAGCGCGGTGTGCAGTGAATCAGTACACTCACCGGCCACGATCCCTGCAGCACAGCGATGTCCTCCTGTCTGTGCCGGCGGCAGCTGTATGGAGACTAGCGGTGCACATGGCGATAATGTCATCACCGTGCGCACGTGTCCACACGCAGCCGCGGCCGGCACAGAGGAGGACATCGCGATGCTGCAGGGATCATGACCAGCTCCACACAGGTCAGCGGCACTGCTGCTGGCACAGACAGGAGGAGGATCAATGCTGCATGGAGTAAGGTAAGGTGAGTATGAACGATTATTTTTTTATGTGCCACAGGATGCGGCCATACACCAGGATGGGGTATATAGCAGGATAGGGGTATATAGCAGGTTAGGGGTATATAGCAGGATGGGGGTATATAGCAGGATGGGGGTATATAGCAGGATGAGGGCATATAGCAGGATGAGGGTATATGAGCAGGATGGGGGTATATAGCAGGATGGGGGTATATGAGCAGGATGGGGGTATATAGGAGGATGGGGGTATATAGCAGGATGAGGGCATATAGCAGGATGGGGGTATATGAGCAGGATTGGGGTATATGAGCAGGATGGGGGTATATAGCAGGATGGGGGTATATGAGCAGGATGGGGTATATGAGCAGGATGGGGGTATATAGCAGGATGGGGGTATATAGCAGGATGGGGGTATATAGCAGGATGAGGGCATATAGCAGGATGAGGGTATATGAGCAGGATGGGGGTATATAGCAGGATGGGGGTATATGAGCAGGATGGGGGTATATAGCAGGATGGGGGTATATGAGCAGGATGGGGGTATATGAGCAGGATGGGGGTATATAGCAGGATGGGGGTATATAGCAGGATGGGGGCATATAGCAGGATGAGGGCATATAGCATGATGGGGTATATAGCAGGATGAGGGCATATAGCAGGATGGGGGCATATAGCAGGATGGGGGTATATAGCAGGATGGGGGCATATAGCAGGATGGGTCTATATAGCAGGATGGGAGCATATAGCAGGGTGGGGGCATATAGCAGGATGGGGTATATAGCAGGATGAGGTTATATAGCAGGATGAGGGTATATAGCAGGATTGGGTCATACACCAGGATGGGGTATATAGCAGTATGAGCTCGGAATATTCAAGGACAGCTTTATCATATTTGGATGTGTTTACTATTGCATAGTGTTTGGTGTTGGAGAGTATATTAAGTGCCTCTTCAATATATTTGGTTCTATCTTGTATAACCACACCCCCTCCTTTGTCAGCTGCCCTGATTACTATATTCTTGTTCCTTTTTAAGGACTGGAGTGCATCCCTTTCTCCCTTGCTTAAGTTATGGCTGATTTTTAGTCTCGATGTGTCTATTTTTTTTTTTTTTTTTTAGATCATCAAGAACAAGGTCGCAAAAGGTCTTTAAATGATGACCCTTGCTCTCTATAGGGTAACATTTTGATTTTGGTTTTAGGTTAGTGTGATGAAAAACTTCCTCATCATGTGTAACAGGTTGAATGACAGTATAAGGTTTTAAAATAAAATATCTGGTTAACGTCAATTTCCTTATAAAGGTATAAAAGTCTAAAAACAGATCAAATTCATTAGAAAAAGTAGAGGGGCAAAAAGACAGTCCTTTTAAAAGTATTTTTTCTTCATCCGGGCACAGTAAATGGGAGGACAGATTAAAAATACTATTGGTATTATTCTTGATTACATGTTCTTTGTTTCTTTTTTTACTGGAGTTTAGTGCCAGCTCTACATCCTCTATATCATTTTTTATTTGTGATGCATTCGGTGTTAAATATTTTGTTATTACTTTTACCCCCAAGGGTTTCACAGGGGGTAAAAAAGGCACACAGGAACCATTTTTATTTGAGTTATCAATAAGTATCCTACTTGGGGATCCGTTGATCCCATCATTTAATTGGGGTGAAGGGGTAGGTATTAAGCTAGAGGGTTGTGACTCTGGGAGTGGGCAATAATCTTCATGTACAGATAGATCGAGAAGATTAATTCTTTGTCCGTATTGGTGTCATTCAATTTAATGGTCTTTTCTTCAATATTATGATCTCTCATTGCCGCTCTCTCATTGTGGATTCTATCAATCTGGGCTCTGATGAGCGCCAGTTGTTTTCGGGTGTTCTCCAAATTTAACACCCTGACCTCTGAATTGCCTGGAGTTGTTTTTGGATCCTCAGAGAAGACCTCATTTGGGAGATCCCCTTTGTGATCCACAGAAGCTGTTGTAATGGGAGGATTAGTTAAGGAGATATTATCTTTTTTAGAGGACTCAATATTTAACCTGGAACTATCATTGTCTGTATTTCTTTTGTGAAACTTGCTATTAAAAAACTTTTAGTGGAGCTGTTGCGTCTCTTTGCATGTTGAAAAACTGTTTTTTTAAAAGAGTTATTGTTTTGTGGTATGTTAGTATTCTGCAATCTATCTTGTCTATCACGTTGCAGTTTTATAGATATTTTTTATAATAGTATCATGCTCCATTTGTATCAATTTCGTATTTACCTCAGAATTCAAGTGCTTAAATTCTGGATACAAGTCATAGTAGTTCAAGCTATTTTAAATTCCAGCAATATTAATAGTTGCCTCTTTGGCTTTTTCATTACCTTTTTTGAACAAACACTGTAGCATGCCTTGCATGCATTTCATAAGGATGTCATCCCATTCAGTCATAAATATTGGGTCTCATGGAGAAGGGGAAACATGGTTTGTTTTGAGTCCACTTGGACATAGTTTTTCTTCCATATATATAGATAAAAAAGAGCATCTAAGCCAGGGGTCTCAAACACGCGGCCCGCGGGCCGCATGCGGCCCGTCAGGCTGCTTCGTGCGGCCCCCCAGGCCCGTGCCCCTGGTCACTATCGCGGCCGGTGCAGGGGCCGCAGCCACTGTCTGCACTTTGTTAGATGAGTGTTTTGCCGGCTCTGCGTTCTCAGAAGCAAGGACAGTGCGCGCGCAGCACCGGCAAAACAACCATCTGATCTGACATAAATCTCTGCCAGGGGCTGCAGCCCCTGCACCGGCCGCGATACTCACCTGGGGTATGGGCTTGCAAACAGCAAGAAGCAGAGGTTAGGAGTCGAGGGAGCGCGGGACAGGTGAGAATGGTGTTTTTTTATTTTTTGTGTATGTGAAGGACGGCACATTAACCCCTTAGCGACCTATGACGTACTGGGTATGTTATGGCTCCCTGGTACTTAAGGATCCATGACATACCCAGTACGTCATGGTGAAATCGCAGCCCCGGTGGCTGCGATCGCTGTTTGCATTGCAAATAGCAAATACCTTAGATTCGGGGAGGAGGGGACCTCAGGAGGGGTGGTGTCTCATCCCCGGACCTACGGAGGCTGTGATTGGCTGTGCGGCGTTCGTCAGCCAATCACAGCCACTGTAATAATGCATTGAAAATGGCTGTAACATTGAAATCCAGCCATGATCAGTGCAGCTGTAGCACCGATCATTGGCTGGAGCTGGGTGACCTCAGTTTCACCCGCCCCCAGCTCTGATTGGAGAGACCGGCCTTGTGACCGATCTGACCAATCACTGTGGATCTGGGGCCAGAGACCGCCCCCTCAGCTTCACTCAGGAATCTGTGGGTGGAAGCCGAGAACGATCGGTAAATTATCACCTTTCACCCGCCGCCACTGTCCCCCCACCCATTACTACAGGATGGGAACATTACTATAGAATAGGGACAAGGTGGGCACATGTCTATAGGATGGGGACAAGGTGGGCACATGACTATAGGATGGGGACAAGGTGGGCACATGACTATAGCATGGAGACAAGGTGGACACATGACTATAGGATGGGGACAAGGTGGGCACATGTCTATAGGATGGGGACAAGGTGGGCACATGTCTATAGAATAGGGACAAGGTGGGCACATGACTATAGGATGGGGACAAGGTGGGCACATGACTAAAGGATGGGAAAGGATGGGGACAAGGTGGGCACATGACTATAGCATGGAGACAAGGTGGGCACATTACTATAGGATGGGGACAAGGTGGGCACATGTCTATAGGATGGGGACAAGGTGGGCACATGTCTATAGGATGGGGACAAGGTGGGCACATGACTATGGCATGGGGACAAGGTGGGCACATGTCTATAGCATGGGAACAAGGTGGGCACATTACTATAGGATGGGGACAAGGTGGGCACATGTTTATAGGATGGGGACAAGGTGGGCACATGACTATAGCATGGGGACAAGGTGGGCACATGTCTATAGGATGGGGACAAGGTGAGCACATGTCTATAGGATGGGGACAAGGTGGGCACATGACTATAGCATGGGGACAAGGTGGGCACATGACTATAGCATGGGGACAAGGTGGGCACATGACTATAGGATGGGGACAAGGTGGGCACATGACTATAGGATGGGGGACAAGGTGGGCACATGACTATAGGATGGGGGACAAGGTAAGCACATGACTACAGAATAGGGACAAGGTGGGCACATGACTATAGGATGGGGACATTACTAAAAGATGGGGACATTACAAGGATGGGCATAATACTATTGGATGGGGACATTACTATAGGATGGGGACAAGGTGGGCACATTACTATAGGATAGGGAACATTACTAAAGGATGTTGGCCAAAATTTCTATATAGTGATAATTGTAACACTATGAGTTACAAGAAAGGGATAACATGTAAAAAACAAAACAAAATATGGCATGACTTTTTTTTAACATCAAATTTTTTTTTTTTAGATTTAACCAAAGAATGTGCACATTTGTTATAATAAACAAGTGAAAAATGTTGAAAATCAGTCATCCAAAGGTGTGTAAAAAAATATATATGGTACCAATAAAAATGTCACTTTGTCCTGCAAAGAATGCGGCCCCCCAAATTATTTTTTTCCTCGGTGCGGCCCATACACCCAGCCGAGTTTGAGACCCCAGATCTAAGCTATAGTGAAGTTCCTATTTTAAGAAATCTAAACGAAAAAACAGTTTTTTCATACTTTCAGAATCTTCATTTGTAAAATTAACAGGTGGATTCAAATCTGATATATCTCCAAGAGTATCAGGAGAGCCAACAGTTTGTAAAATCAGTCTTTCTCTGGATGACAGACAATGGTTAAAATATTCCATAGTGCAAATAAAAACGACCCTCTGCTGCCACGTCCACAGATATTGAGGTCCAGTCACAGCTAATCCCAATAGTGTTCAACAAAGTATCAAGGACTGTGGAAAAAAAGGCGCATAGGGTCTTACCAGATAAAACCAAATAATTATAAAAAGAGTGCACTCACCTATAGAGGTTGTGAAACAGTCACAACACCTTAAATCACATAATCATGGGTGGAGATAGCTGCAGCCCCGCAGGAATATGAGACAAATTTTTCAGAAGAAAAATGGGGGTCACCGTCGCGACGCAGGTAAGGAGATGTTTGTCGCTCCTGCTGGTTTACACACAGCGATGTGTGGAGCTGCAGGAACGACAAACAACATCGTACCTGTGGTCGAACCGACATTATGGAAATGAACGACGTTACACAGATCAGCGATATTGTATGCTTCTGTGCTCGTTCATCGTCGCACCTAGGATTTACATGTTGCGATGCCGCTACCGGCGCCGGATGTGCGTCACTAACGACGTGTTTATGTGTGTTTGTGTATTTGTGCGGACTGCAAGAGCGGGTCAGAGGGAGGTGAAAGTACGGAACTGGAAGTGTGAGCGGTGAGTATTTGCTTGTACAGCAAAGCTTGCTCGTAACCTGAGTTACAAATTTACAGCAAGCTTTGCTCGTATAGTGAAATACTCAGACACCAAGTTACTCATAATCCGAGGTTCCACTGTATTAATAAAAGGAGAAATAAATAAATGACAATGTTAGAAAATCTGTGATGTTGAAAAATTATACATGTGAAAAAAACTTCATATTTGGGAATAAGTTGAGGTAAATAAAATTGGAAGTAAAAATTATTTTTTGATATATTAAATGTGAACTTATTTAGACAAATTATTTAATGGTTGAAAAGGGATAATATATTTTAACTAAAAGAGAAAGGAAAAGGTTAACTGGAATGAATGTGTGATTAGAACATGTGTATTGTGATGTGGTGGTGTTTTTATGTGTGTCTGACAAGCTGTGCCACGTGAAGAATGTTGCTGGAAAGCTACTACCACGGAAACAGAAGGACCGTGGCAAAAGTGTAAGCAGTAGGAGCAGAAGAAAGAGAACTGGCCATGCGTCGAGCAAGTTCAGCAAAGTTCAGACCATGGGAAAAATTCCTACTGGGCATGCGTTGCCAGGTCATCACAGTTCAGACCACGGGAAAAATTCTTACTGAGCATGCGTGGACAGGTTACCACAGTGCAGACCTGTGGGAACAAGACGCAGGGTGCATGCACGCTCAGAAAAAATAATTGCCGCAGAACATCCTCAATAAATAAAAAATGTAAGAACTGTAAGGTTATAAAAATAGGGAGGTTATAAAAATATGAACTGGGAGGTTATAAAGATAAGTTAGTAGACGGAAACACAATGTAAAACCCATAAAAATGCAGGAAACAATTAATACCCGCATATAACTGAAGGCAGATAATGAGAATCACATTAAAAGAAAGGCGATGACCTGAAATAGGGACATTAATAACCAATAAATATTACCTAAAAAATTAAAGTTAAAATACACTTATAATAAAAATATAAAAATCGCCAAGGTGCAATATAAAATTAGAACATTAATAGAATAAATCTGAAATTTCGTTAAGCCCTACTAGTTTGAGAGTGTTCAGCTTATAGATCCAGTAGGTTTCTTTTTTGCTTAGTAGATTTAAGCAGTTAGGTACCCCTGTGAGAATTTGTTCTATAGTTGTGATTTTTAATGCTATATTGCTATTGTGGAAGATAGCCCAGTACCTACTGTAGATAGCACAAAGCTCATGTTGTATGAAACCCGTTTTTATATTATGCCTATGGGAATATTATCCTTTTTCAAAAAAAACCCAAACTATTAAATAATAATTTATTTGTCTAAATAAGTTCACATTTTAATATATATATAAAAAAAATTACTTTCAAATTTTTTTACCTCAATTTATTCCCAAATATGAAGTTTTTTCACATATACAGTATAATTTTTCAGCATCACAGATTTTCTAACATTGTAATTTATTTATTTCTCCTTTTATTAATATTAATTTTATATACAGTACAGACCGAAAGTTTGGACACACCATCTCATCTCTAGAACAACTGTTAAGAGGAGACTTTGTGCAGCAGGCCTTCATGGTAAAATAGCTGCTAAGAAACCACTGCTAAGGACAGGCAACAAGCAGAAGAGACTTGCTTGGGCTAAAGAACACAAGGAATGGACATTAGACCAGTGGAAATCTGTGCTTTGGTCTGATGAGTCCAAATTTCAGATCTTTGGATCCAACCACCGTGTCTTTGTAGAAAAGGTGAACGGATGGACTCTACATGGCTGGTTCCCACTGTGAAGCATGGAGGAGGAGGTGTGATGATGTGGGAGTGCTTTGCTTGTGACACTGTTGGGGATTTATTCAAAATTGAAGGCATATAGAACCAGCATGCCTACCACAGCATCTTGCAGCGGCATGCTATTCCATCCGGTTTGCGTTTAGTTGGACCATCATTTATTTTTCAACAGGACAATGACCCTAAACACACCTCCAGGCTGTGTAAGGGCTATTTGACTAAGAAGGAGAGTGATGGGGTGCTACGCCGGATGACCTGGTCTCCACAGTCACCAGACCTGAACTCAATCGAGATGGTTTGGGGTGAGCTGGACCACAGAGTGAAGGCAAAAGGGCCAACAAGTGCTAAGCATCTCCTTTAAGACTGTTGGAAAACCATTTCCGGTGACTGCCTCTTGAAGCTCATCAAGAGAATGCCAAGAGTGTGCAATGTAGTAATGAAAGCAAAAGGTGGCTACTTTGAAGAACCTAGAATATAAGACATATTTTCAGTTGTTTCACACTGTTTTAAGTATTTCATTCCACATGTTTTAATTCATAGTTTTGATGCCTTCAATGTGAATCCACAATTTTCAGAGTAATGAAATGAGAAGGTGTATTCAAACGTTTGGTCTGTACTGTATATATACAGTGCCTTGCGAAAGTACTCGGTCCCCTTGAATTTTTCAAACTTTTCCCACATTTCAGGCTTCAAACATAAAGATAAAAATTTGAATGTTGTGGTGAAGAATCAACAAGTGGGACACAATTGTGAAGGTGACCGAAATGTATTGCTTATTTTAAACTTTTGTAAATAAGAATAAATTGAAAATTGGGGTGTGCAATATTATTCGTCCCCTTTACTTTTAGAGCAGCAAACTCCCTCCAGAAGTTCATTGAGGATCTCTGAATGATCTAATGTTGTCCTAAATGATTGATGATGATAAATATAATCCACCTGCGTGTAATCAAGTCTCCGTATAAATGCACCTGCTCTGTTATAGTCTCGGTGTTCTGTTTAAAGCACAGAGAGCTTCATGAAAACCAAGGAACACAACAGGCAGGTCTATGATACTGTTGAGGAGAGTTTTAAAGCCAGATTTGGTTACAAAAAGATTTTCAAAACTGTAAACATCCCAAGGAGCACTGTGCAAGCGATCATATTGAAATGGAAGGAGTATCATACCACTGCAAATCTACCAAGACCCGGCTGTCCATCCAAACTTTCATCTCAAAAAAGGAGAATACTGATCAGAGATGCAGCCAAGAGGCCAATGATCACTCTGGATGAACTGCAGAGATCTACAGCTGAGGTGGGAGAGTCTGTCCATAGGACAACAATCAGTCGCACACTGCACAAATCTGGCCTTTATGGAAGAATGGCAAGAAGAAATCAATTTCTCAAAAACATCCATAAAAAGTGTTGTTTGCAGTTTGCCACAACCCACCTGGGAGACACACCAAACATGTGGAAGAAGGTGCTCTTGTCAGATGAAACCAAAATTGAACTTTTTGGGCACAATGCCAAACAATATGTTTGGCGTAAAAGCAACACAGCTCATCACCCTGAACACACCATCCCCACTGTCAAACATGGTGGTGGCAGCATCATGGTTTGGGCCTGCTTTTCTTCAGCTGGGACAGGGAAGATGGTTAAAATTGATGGGAAGATGGATGGAGTCTGCAAAAGATCTGAGACTGGGACGGAGATTTGTCCTCTAACAAGACAATTATCCAAACATAAAGCAAAACGTACAATGGAATGGTTCACAAATAAACATATCAAGGTGTTAGAATGGCCAAGTCAAAGTCCAGACCTGAATCCAATCGAGAATCTGTGGAAAGAGCTGAATACTGCTGTTCACAAACACTCTCAATCCAACCTCACTCAGCTCCAGCTGTTTACAAAGGAAGAATGGGCAAGAATTTCAGTCTCTCGATGTGCAAAACTGATAGAGACATACCCCAAGCGACTTGCAGCGGTAATCACAGCAAAAGATGGCGCTACAAAGTATTAACTTAAATGGGCCGAATAATATTGCATGCCCCACTTTTCAGTTATTTACTTTTTATAGAAGTTTAAAATAAGCAATAAATAAATAAATATTGTTCAACTTCACAATTGCGTCTCACTTGTTGATTCTTCACCATAACATTAACATTTTTATCTTTATGCTTGAAGCCTGAAATGTGAAAAAGGTTGAAAAATTCAAAGGGGCCGAATACTTTCGCAAGGCACTCCATATATATATATACTTACTATTTTTTATCATAATTTTTCATCATATTTATATATATATATATATATATATATATATATATATATATATATATATCTAGTAACAATTTAAAACAAAATAAGATAGGACTAAAAATTCCTTGTCCTTTTTTTTCCTCTTCTTCTTTCCTTTCCCCACATCCAAAGAAGCAAAATAGACACGTTGGTTAATCAATCTCTCATGGCCTTTATCTGTCAACCAATCTATTTGAGTTCTAGTCCCTCAATGCACACATATGTCACAATTTTTATTGTTTATCTTCTTATCTTTATTTTCACTAATTCCTTTCAAATTTAACCTACTTTTTGAGTTTTTTCCTAAAATTTAAATATAAGCACTGGGAATTGAATATATGAAAATTTGAAGGGTTTAAAGAAAATTGCAATGGCTGTTATCTCCCACCTTATGTACTGATAAGGATGTCGACAGTTTTTTGTTGAACTGGAGGGAGGTCCTATGACCTGCATATCCAGGACTATATATACAAGCTCATGACGCCTTCTTGTACACTATGCTTGTCACTACTATACTGTCTTGAAGAAGGTGGCAGAGACCTCTGAAACGTGTTGACCTGTATACATGCCTGCAATAAAAGACTTGGATTAATAATTCCGACTTGCATTGGTGATAAGCGTGGCGGTGACCCTCGTTTTTCTTCTGAAAAATTTGTCTCATATTCCTGCAGGGCTGCAGCTATCTCCACCCATATTATGCGATTTTAGGTATTGTGACTGTTTAACAACTCCTATAGGTGAGTGCACACTTTTTATAATTATTTAGTTTTATCTGGTAAGACCCTATGCGCCTTTCTTTCCACAGTCCTTGATATTTTCCAAAGGGCAAAATAGAAAAACTATACAGCCAAGTATCAAAGGCAGTAAAAGTTCCCACCATGTTCCTCAGGAGGGTTATGTCCTTTCTGGCTCTGACCTCACATATCCCAGCAGTGTTACTGGCCCAGTTTCATACCAGAGAGTTGCAGTGGCACATTCTAAGGTACAAAGTCACCTTGGAGGGACGTCTGGAGGGTAGGATAGCTATTTCCATTAATGATACATTTCCTTGTCTGGTGGGTGAACATTGAAAATCTTGCAAGCATGATACCCTGGGTAAAATAGTTTTGGAGGATATTTACCATAAATGTGAGTCCCAGGGAATGGGGAGCCCATTTAGGAGATCACCTAATCTAAGCAGTGTGGACAGTTCAACAAATTGAAAAGGCTGCTACAAATTGAAAAGGCAGCTAATAACAATAATCGAGTCCTTAATATGTGGGGATTTCAACTATCCAGACATTCAATGGGACATAGAATATTTTATTTGTGCTAAAAGCTGCAAGTTCTTATCTACAATACAAGACAATTACCTCTCTCAGATGGTAGATGAACCAACAAGGGGAGATAATTTGCTAGATCTGATCTTGTCAAATAGACAAAATCTCAACATTTTTTATAAATACATTAATGACAAAAGGAAAACAAAGGATGGTATTGGCCTCCTTAAAATATAACAAGTTAATTATAGAGGACAAAGCAAAGACTGAGATATTAAACAAGCACTTCTCATCAGTGTTCACCAAGGAACTGACTGTTCGAGGGATCATTCAAGAAGTGAAAAATCAAAGTTCACCATCTGATATAATTAATTTAACACAAGAAGAAGTATGCCTGTGTCTGAGTAAATTAAACAATAGATTAGACAAATCCCCCGGGCCAGATGGCATTCATCCACTAATATTGAGGGAATTGCGCTCACTAATTGACAGACTGCTATATCTCATCTTCTTAGGGGCACTTTGCACGCTGCGACATCGCAGGCCGATGCTGCGATGCCGAGCGCGATAGTCCCCGCCCCCGTCGCAGCTGCGATATCCTTGTGATAACTGCCGTAGCGAACATTATCGCTACGGCAGCTTCACATGGACTCACTTGTCCTGCGACCGTCGCTCTGGCCGGCGACCCGCCTCCTTATTAAGGGGGTGGGTCTTATGGCGTCACTGCGACGTCACACGGCAGGCGGCCAAAAGGAGCGGAGGGGCGGAGATGAGCGGGATGTAAACATCTCGCCCACCTCCTTCCTTCCGCATATCCTACGGAAGCCGCGGTGACGCCGGTAGGAGATGTTCCTCGCTCCTGCCGCAGGAACGAGGAACAACATCGGACCGTCGCGTCAGCGTAATCATGGATTACGCCGACGCTGCACCGATGATACGATTACGACGCTTTTGCGCTCGTTAATCGTATCATCGAGCCTTTACACACTACGATGTCGCATGCGATGCCGGAAGTACGTCATTTTCAATTTGACCCCACCGACATCGCACCTGCGATGTCGTAGTGTGCAAAGCCCGCTTTAGACTTGCTTGTAACAGGGTTGGTGCCTTAGGATTGGAGGATTGCTGATGTGGTACCAATATTTAAGAAAGGTAAGAGGGTGAATCCAGGCAACTACCGGTAGGAGATGTTCCTCGCTCCTGCCGCAGGAACGAGGAACAACATCGGACCGTCGCGTCAGCGTAATCATGGATTACGCCGACGCTGCACCGATGATACGATTACGACGCTTTTGCGCTCGTTAATCGTATCATCGAGCCTTTACACACTATGATGTCGCATGCGATGCCGGAAGTACGTCATTTTCAATTTGACCCCACCGACATCGCACCTGCGATGTCGTAGTGTGCAAAGCCCGCTTTAGACTTGCTTGTAACAGGGTTGGTGCCTTAGGATTGGAGGATTGCTGATGTGGTACCAATATTTAAGAAAGGTAAGAGGGTGAATCCAGGCAACTACCGTCCAGTAAGCCTGACATCAGTAGTGTGCAATGTTTTTGAGGGCATTTTAAGGGATGACATGCAAAAATATATTGCAGAAAATAATATAATAACTGACAGGCAGCATGGATTCTTGAAAGATAAGTCGTGTCTAACCAACATGTTGGGGTTCTATGAGGAGATAAGTGCAAATTTGGATATTGGTATGATTTATTTGGAATTTGCAAAGGCATTTGATACTGTAGCACAAAATAGAATTATTCTGAAGCTCCAGAAGCAGGAACTATGGGAAACTATTTGCAACTGGATAAGGAATTGGCTAAAAGATAGGAAACAAAGAGTACTCATAAATGGTATATTCTCTAAATGGGCTATAGTCAGCAGTGCTAGGATTGATTATTTTTAATCTCTTTATTAAAGGGGTGGTTCACCCATTTTTTTATTTTCTGTAGGAGTTCTACTTACCATTATATGCATCTTCTTCATTGGCTTCTGTTTCCAGTTCTGGCACTGAGCGGCGCTATCCTGCACGCTCAGTGCCTGTCACATGACCCCCTGGAGCTGTGGCCGCCAGCATCCTCTGACGTCCCGGCATTTCCGGGCTCTCAAACTCGTCGGGTACGTCAGAGGAGGCTGGCACCACTCAGATTGAGTGACAGGGCTGTGGGCGGTGACTACCGCACATCACAGCCCAGCATCGAGGGGAGGAGCCGGAGGACGTCAGTGTGGAGCCGACAAAGCGTCCTGCAGATGGTGAGGCACGGGGCGCCAGTGTGCAGTACGGGGGGGGGTTCTTCAGCTGAATCCTCCCCTGCACGTAAGTATCTGATCACACTCTCCACCCGCCCGCTCTGCTGCGATGTCAGGAGAGCGGCCGGTGTCGGGCAGTGTGATCATCTGCTCCTCCCAGCAGCACAGCAGGACGCAGCAAGACACTGACAGGCATGTCACCGCTGTGCTCTGCCACCTGTCCTGCTGCATGGGACCAACTGTCTGCACTCTGTCACCTGCACCACAAGTCACAGAGTGGAGACAGTTGGTGACAGAGCACCTCTGCCCCCCCTTCTTTCCCCACTCTCTTCTCTCCCCCCCACTCTTCTCCCCCTCCCCTCTTCCCCCTCTTCTCTGCCCCCCTCTTATCCCTCTCTCCTCTCCCCTCTCTTTTCCCTCGCTCTCTTCCCCCCTCGCTCTCTTCCCCCCCCCCTCGCTCTCTTCCCCCCCTCGCTCTCTTCCCCCCCTGCTCTCTTCCCGCCCCTCTCTCTCTTCCCCCCCTTCGCTCTCTTCCCCCCCTCGCTCTCTTCCCCCCTCACTCTCTTACACCCCTCGCTCTCTTACCCCCCTCGCTCTCTTACCCCCCTTGCTCTCTTGCCCCCCCTCGCACTCTCTTTCCCCCCGCGCTCTCTTCCCCCCCGCGCTCTCTTTCCCCCGCGCTCTCTTTCCCCCCGCACTCTTTTCCCCCCCCCGCGCTCTCTTCCCCCCGCGCTTTCTTTCCCCCTGCGCTCTCTTCCCCCCACGCTCTCTCCCCCCCGCGCTCCCTTCCTCCCCCGCGCTCTCTTTCCCTCCCCCCCTCGCTCTTTTCCTCCCCCCCTCGCTCTCTTTTCCTCCCCCCCGCTCTTTTCCTCCCCCACTCGCTCTCTTTTCCTCCCCCACTCGCTCTCTTTTCCTCCCCCACTCGCTCTCTTTTCCGCCCCCCTCGCTCTCTTTTCCATCCCCCCGCGCTCTCTTTCCCCCCGCGCTCTCTTTCCCCCCGCGCTCTCTTTCCCCCCGTGCTCTCTTTCCCCCCCGCGCTCTCTTTCCCCCCGCGCTCTCTTTCCCCCCCGCGCTCTCTTTCCCCCCGCGCTCTCTTTCCCCCCGCACTCTCTTTCCCCCCCGCGCTCTCTTTCCCCCCGCACTCTCTTCCCCCCCTTGCTCTCTTCCCCCCCCCTCGCTCTCTTCCCCCCCCTTGCTCTCTTCCCGCCCCTCTCTCTCTTCCCCCCCTTCGCTCTCTTCCCCCTCGCTCTCTTCCCCCCCTCGCTCTCTTCCCCCCCTCACTCTCTTACACCCCTCGCTCTCTTACCCCCCTCGCTCTCTTACCCCCCTTGCTCTCTTACCCCCCTCGCGCTCTCTTTCCCCCCGCGCTCTCTTTCCCCCCGTGCTCTCTTTCCCCCCCCCGCACTCTCTTTCCCCCCCGCGCTCTCTTCCCCCCCGCGCTCTTTCCCCCCGCGCTCTCTTCCCCCCCACGCTCTCTCCCCCCCGCGCTCTCTTCCTCCCCCGCGCTCTCTTTCCCTCCCCCCCTCGCTCTTTTCCTCCCCCACTCGCTCTCTTTCCCCCCCCCCGCTCTTTTCCTCCCCCACTCGCTCTCTTTTCCTCCCCCACTCGCTCTCATTTCCGCCCCCCCGCGCTCTCTTCCCCATCCCCCCGCGCTCTCTTCCCCCCAGCGCTCTCTTCCCCCCCGCGCTCTCTTTCCCCCCGCGCTCTCTTTCCCCCCGTGCTCTCTTTCCCCCCCGCGCTCTCTTTCCCCCCCGCGCTCTCTTTCCCCCCGCGCTCTCTTTCCCCCCGTGCTCTCTTTCCCCCCGCGCTCTCTTTCCCCCCGCGCTCTCTTTCCCCCCGCACTCTCTTTCCCCCCCCCGCGCTCTCTTTCCCCCCGCGCTCTCTTCCCCCCCCGCGCTCTCTCCCCCCCCCCCCGCGCTCTCTTCCCCCCCCGCGCTCTCTTTCCCTCCCCCCTCGCTCTTTTCCTCCCCCCTCACTCTCTTTTCCTCCCCCCCGCTCTTTTCCTCCCCCACTTGCTCTCTTTTCCTCCCCCACTCGCTCTCTTTTCCTCCCCCCTCGCTCTCTTTTCCTCCCCCCTCGCTCTCTTTTCCTCCCCCCCGCGCTCTCTTTTCCTCCCCCCGTGCTCTCTTTTCCTCCCCCCTCGCTCTCTTTTCCTCCCCCCTCGCTCTCTTTTCCTCCCCCCCTCGCTCTCTTTTCCTCCCCCCCTCGCTTTCTTTTTCTCCCCCCCTCGCGCTCTCTCTCTTTTCCCTCGCTCTCTCATGGCATGGTCAGTACAGAAATCTCTCCATCGTGGAGGGGTGAGAGGGAGTAATAAACATGGAGTCCCTACTGTGTCTGTGTATTTATTTCTAATAAAGTATTTTTCTCTGTGTGGTCTTTTTTTTTTTTTTTTTATACCCTTTATTGGAGATTCTTAATGGCCAGGTCAAACTTGGCCTGACATTAAGAATCTCGGGCTTTATACCAGCTGGTAAAACATAGCTGGTATTAACCCCTTATTACCCAGCGTGCCACCTGCCACCAGGGCCACCGGAAGAGTTGGATACAGCGCCAGAAGATGGCGCTTCTATGAAAGCGCCATTTTCTGGGGCGACTGTGGACTGCAATTCGCAGCGGGGGGCCCAGAAAGTTTGGGCACCCTTCACTGCGGATTCCAATCCCCAGCTGCCTAGTTGTACCTGGCTGGACTCAAAAATTCGGCGAAGGCAATGTCATTTTTTTTTTTTTAATTATTTCATGAAATTCATGAAATAAAAAAAAAAAGGGCTTCTCTATATTTTTGGTTCCCAGCCGGGTACAAATAGGCAGCTGGGGGTTGGGGGCAGCCCGTAGCTGCCTGCTGTACCTGGCTAGCATACAAAAATATGGCGAAGCCCACTTCATTTTTTTAAAAAAGTTTTCAGGCAAAAACCTTTATAAAAAAAAATGCTTCCCTGGATTTCTATTGCCAGTGAATGTAACACCAAGCAGCGGTGGTTAGCAGCCAGTAGCTACTTGGGTTACCCTTAACAATAGAAAATGCAGCGGGAGCCCACAAACAATGTGATTATTTTTTTTATTTTTTATTTTTAATGAATTTTTTAAAAAAAAAAAAAATTGACATCGAGCACCAGAGCATTTTACTGCTCAATTCATCCCAAGTAATCAGATGACTGCAGTGTCTGCCAATTACTTGTTCTGTGTCCCCCTGCATCCATCGCAGCGTGTACGGGCTGTGAGGTCAGCGGAGTTCAGTCCAGCACTGGAGTCAGCTGATCTGAACTCAGCTGAACTCCAGCCTGCACACGCTGCGATGGATGCAGGGGGACACAAAACAAGTAAGGTCTAAGCCACACGGCGAGAAAAACAGTGCGAGTGGAGTGCGATCAAACATCGCATTCCACTCGGACCAATATTAGCCTGTGTGTCAGCACACATGAGCGATTATTTTCTCAGCCCTAATTGGACCGAGAAAACAATCGCAGCATGCTGCAACTGTAATGCAAGACTCTCTCTTTTACCCATTCAAGTGTATGTGGTGAGAGAAAAATCGCACTGCACTTGCGGTACATCGGTGGACTACGGAGGAAAGAGGGAGAGAAATCCCTCTCACCCCTCCTCAGTGCTGGCCCACCCCTCGAGTGCCGGTCCGCCCCCGCTGCTGAGGTCTGCTCGCACAGTCGGACCTCAGTCGCAGGGACACACGCATGACACTCAGCTCTGCTGTACTGAGCGTGAGCCGAGTGTAATGCGAGGGGATCGCAGTAATCCCCGTGTGGCCCCAGCCTAATCGGCCGACAATTGAGTCAGCTGATCTGAACTCAGCTGAACTCCTGTACACACAGCCCGCACACACAGCCCGCACACGGTCACATGTGATCGGCAGCAGGCAGCGACTGCTGTTAAGGCTACATTCACATGACTGTTCCGTTTTTGCGGGCCACAAAAAATGGTCCTTTTTTTCATGGATGCATCCTAGTGGCATCCGTGTGACATCTGCGTGACTTCCGTTTTTTTTGCGGACCGCAAAAAATGGAAGCAGCAAGAAAGATAAATAGATGAGTAGATATAGAGATGAATAGATAGATATAGAGACAGAGGGATAGAGGGATGAATGAATGAATGAATGGAGGGCTGGATAGATAGATAGATAGATAGATAGATAGATAGATAGATAGATAGATAGATAGATAGATAAGAAATACATATATAATGTCCCACCCCCCTGCATATTCTAAGCTGGCACCCTTTTGTGACTTTCATGTGGCACTAAGGGGTGCTTAGCCTTGTATTTAGCCAAAAAATAAATAAATAATAAAAAAAAATGACATGCGGTCCCCCTATCTTTTGTAGCCAGCTAGGGTAAAGCAAACGGCTGCAGCCTGCAAACCACAGCTGGCAGCTTCACCTTGGCTGGTAATCCAAAACAGAGGGCACCCCACGCTATTTTAAATTAAATAATTTAAAACAAAAAACACGGGGTCCCCCAAAATTGGATCACGAGCCAAGGTAAAGCGGACAGCTGTGGTCTGGTATTCTCAGACTAGGGAGGTTCACAGTTATTGGACACTCCCCAGCCTAAAAATAGCAGGCTGCAGCCGCCCTAGAAGTAGCGCATCCATTAGATGTGCCAGTCCTGGTGCTTCGCGCCATCTCATCCCGTTGCCCTGGTGTGGTGGCAAATGGGGTAATATATGGGGTTAATACCAGATGTGTAATGTCACCTGGCATCAAGCCCTGGAGTTAGTGATGTCAGGCGTGTATCAGATATCTGACATCACCAACCCAGGCAGTAATAAAAAAAAAAAAGACAACAAACACATTTTTATTTGAAAAAACACTCCCCAACACATTCCCTCTTTCACCAGTTTATTAGAAAGAAAAACAAATCCAGGTCTGGTGTAATACAAGGGGGTCCCATGATGATCCATACCATATTCAATGTCCCAGTCAATGAAGAACAGAATGTTCCCCATTGGCTGGGAGAGCCGTGCAGTGACCTGAGCTAACATCAATAGGTCAGACCAGGTCACTGCAGGGCATGACGAGTGCTGCTATCAGGAGGTTAGCGAGGTATATTACCTGCGATGATCGCTGAACTCCTGACAGCAGCGCTGTCACCGAGTTCAATGACCGCCGCCTTCACAAACCAAGTATCGCGAGCGTCCCGTGACGTCACAACTAGTCACAGTCTCGGGTCGACAGTGAGAGGTGATGTGACAAGCGGCGGGCATAGAAGGCAGTGACGACCGCTGACGTCAGGAGGGCAGGACTTCATCACCGTAGGTAATGAACTTACTAACCTCTTGACGGTAGCGCTGGTCATCCCCGCAGCTGCTGATACTGCAGTGCGGGCCGCTGCTGACACTGCTGAGCGGGCAGCCGTGGGGCTGGGGCTGGAGCGGGACACTGACTGCACGGGCACCCAACGGAAGTCACATGGAAGTGCTTCCGTGTTGCTTTCGGGAATTTTGCGGACCCATTGACTTGTATTGAGTCACGGTTCGTTATTACGGAACAGAATAGGACATGTTCCATAATAACGGAGCGGACATACGGCATCCGATGTGTTTTATTTTTTGTAGGATCGGATGCACATGGAAGTGCTACCGTGTACCATCCGATCCTACACAAAAGACATTGAAAAGATGGTGCTGTCTGTGGCTCCGCAAAAAAACAGAAACTGACCAGGACAAATGGAACGGTCATGTGAATGAGCCCACCTGCAGCCATTGCAGCATGTGCGGGCTGTGAGATCAGGAGTCATCTGACTCCAGTGCCGGCAGATAAATTCTGTGTCCCGCTGCAGAAGGATCCGGTAAAATAACGGTTGCTTGTGCTGCACATTTAATCCACAGATCCGGTCACATGCGGTTTGCGGATGATATGGACGACACACAGACTAGGCAAGAGGGAAAAAAGCAATCTCCTCACCCCGTCACTTTTTTTCCCCCAATTATTTTTTTCACATGTTGCGCAGACTAATAATCATAATTTCTGTGTACACACTCACACACACACTCACACACACACTCACACTCACACACACTCACACTCTCTCACACACACACACACACACACGCACACACACACTGTATATACGCGCACACACACTGTATACACACACACACTGTATATACACACACACACACTGTATATACACACACACACACTCACACACTGTATATACACACACACTCACACACTGTATATACACACTGTATATACACACACACTGTATATACACACACACACACACACTGTATGTACACACACACTGTGTATACACACACACTGTATATACACACACACACACACTGTATATACACACACACTCACACACTGTATATACACACACACACACTGTATATACACACACACTGTATATACACACACACACACTGTGTATACACACACACTGTATATACACACACGCTGTATATACACACACACACACTGTATATACACACACTGTATATACACACACACTGTATATACACACACACACACACTGTATATACACACACACACACACACTGTGTATACACACACACACTGTATATACACACACACTGTATATACACACATACACACACACACTGTATATACACACACACACACACTGTATATACACACACACACACTGTATATACACACACACACTCACACTGTATATACACACACACACTGTATATACACACACACACACTGTATATACGCACACACACTGTATATACGCGCACACACACTGTATATACACACACACACACTGTATACACACACACACTGTATATACACACACACTGTATATACACACACTGTATATACACACACTGTATATACGCACACACACACACTCACACACACTCACACACACACACTGTATACACACACACACACTCACACACACACTGTATATACACACACACTGTATATACGCACACACACACTGTATATACACACACACACACACTGTATACATGCGCACACATACACACACACTGTATATACGCGCACACACACTGTATATACGCACACACACACTTTCTTCCCCTGGCTGTGCAGAGCTGCTGCTGTCTCTTTGATTTCTCTCAGTGCATCCACTGGGAAGAGGCAGGGAGGAGGGTTTGGGTGGAGAGCAGAGTGAATGTATTAGACACAATGGGTGTGTTAGATAAGCTAGACACCGCCCTAGAGCCACAAAGAATTCTGGGACTTATAGGAACTGAACACAGGAAGTCAGAGGAGAGATTAACCCCATCAGAGCTGGAGCCAGCAATGAGCATGTGCTGCTGGTGCACAATAAAAGGTAATTTTGCTGAAAAAACATAATATATGTGTTGAGGGGCACATATTAGCAAGATTTATCAGAAAAAAAAAAAATCAGTTTTGGTAACTGGACAACTTCTTTAATGACCTTGTGGAAGGAATTGATAGTAAAGAGTCAGTCTTTGATGATGACACCAAACTATGTAAGATATTAAAAACTGACCTCGAGTGTAAAATATTACAAAATGATCTGGATAAGATGTCAGAATGGGCCGATACTTGGCAAATGAGATTTAACCCCTTCAGCCCACGGGCACTTTCCGTTTTTGCGTTTTTGTTTTTTGCTCCCCTTCTTCCGAGAGCCATAACTTTTTTATTTTTCCATCAATCTTGCCATATAAGGGCTTGTTTTTTGTGGGACGAGTTGTACTTTTAAATGAAACCATACGTTTTACCATATAGTGTACTGGAAAACGGCAAAAAAATTCCAAGTGCGGAAAAATTGCAAAAAAAGTGTGATCGTACAATAGTTTTTGGGATATTTTATTCACTGTGTTCACTATATGGTAAAACTGATGTATCTATGTGATGCCTGAGGTCGGTGCGAGTTTGTAGACACCAAACATGTATAGGTTTACTTGTATCTAAGGGGTTAAAAAAAATTCACAAGCTTGTCCAAACAAATTCCAAAACCCGTAGCGTTCTCATTTTTCGGGATCTGAGACTCAGTGACGGCTTTTTTTTTGCGTCTCGACCTGACGATTTTAACGGTACCATTTTTGTGCAGATGCTACGTTTTGATCGCCTGTTATTGCATTTTGCGCAAAATTTGCGGCGACCAAAAAAACGTAATTTTGGCGTTTGCAATTTTTTTGCCGCTACGCCATTTACTGATCAGATTAATTGATTTTATATTTTGATAGATCGGGCATTTCTGAACACGGCGATACCAAATATGTGTATATTTTTTTATTTTTTTAACCCTTTAATTTTCAATGGGGTGAAAGGGGGGTGATTTGAACTTTTAGGTTTTATTTTTTTTTTATTTTTTAAAACTTTTTTTTTAACTTTTTTTTATTTTACTAGTCCCCCTAGGGGGCTATAGCGATCAGCAATCCGATCGCTCTTATCTATCTGCTGATCACAGCTTTACAGCTGTAAACAGCAGATACAGTCACTTCCTGTTTCACCCTGCTCCGAGCCAGGTGAAAACGAAAGTGAAACTTCGTAGCTGCAGGCATCATCACAAGACCCTGTGCTACGATGGTAACCACCGAAAGTCACGTGATCATGTCACGTGACTTCCGGTGGGGGCGGGATAAGTAACTGTCATGGCGGCGCCCATATACATATCGCTGCCAGATTTTGGCAGCGAAATGTAAGGGGTTAATGGCCACGGGTGGAAGCGATTCCACCCGCGGCTAGCAGGCACACATGTCAGCTGTTGAAAACAGATGATACGTGCGCGGATCGCTGCCGCCTGCCCACGGCAGGGGGCGGGGATTAACGGCACACGATCCATGACGTACCCAGTACGTCATGGGTCGTTAAGGGGTTAATGTTGATAAATGTAAAGTAAGGCACCTAGGACGGAGTAATCCTATAGCTGCGTATACATTAAATGGAAGTATCCCCGGGACTACAAAACATGAAAAAGACTTGGGTATTCTGGTTACAAATAAGCTGAGCAGCAGCACTCAATGTCAAGCAGCAGCTGCAAAAGCAAACAAGATTTTAGGGTGTATAAAAAGAGAGATTGGATCCTGTGATCTCAACGTATTGCTACCCCTCTATAAATAACTTGTAAGGCCACATCTAGAATATGGGATCCAGTTTTGGGCTCCACATTTTAAAAAGGACATTCAGAAGTTAGAGTCAGTTCAAAGGCGGATAACTAGACTACTAAAAGGAATGGAAGGCCTCCCATATAATGAGAGGTTGAAAAAGTTACATTTGTTTAGCTTAGAAAAAGAGTTCTCAGAGATTTCATTTATATGTATAAATACATGTGTGGTCAATATAAAGGACTGGCACATGACTTATTCCTTCCAAAGACAATACTAAGGAAAGGGGGCATTCCCTGCGAGTGGAAGAAAAGAGATTATGGCAGTTAAATAAGAAATGGTTCTTTACAGTTAGAGCAGCCAGACTGTGGAATGCCCTACCACAAGAGGTAGTAATGGCAGATATTATAACTGCTTTTCAACAATGCTTGCTTAAGTAGTCTTTTACTAGGCATTGCCCCCACTAGCCAGATTCCTACTCCACACTGATGAGGGGCAAATACCCCGAAACGGCTGTCTGTGGATGGATACCATGTTTGGTGTAGGTGGTCTCCTTGACTGGAGACTGCCCTTCCCGTGGTTGTTCCTTCCCGGTGAAAGACCTGGCTAGTTTCCTGGCAGCGTTGAGAAACACATGATGGTGTCTCCGCGGCTTTCTTATTTGCATACTTCCCAGGGGGCGTTGCTCTAGAATCACTGCGTTGAGAAACACGTGATGGTGTCTCCGCAGTGGATATGTTGATCTCCCTAAGGTCAACAATGCTTGCTTAAGTAGTCTTTTACTAGGCATTGCCCCCACTAGCCAGATTCCTACTCCACACTGATGAGGGGCAAATACCCCAAAACGGCTGTCTGTGGATGGATACCATGTTTGGTATAGGTGGTCTCCTTGACTGGAGACTGCCCTTCCCATGGTTGTTCCTTCCCGGTGAAAGACCTGGCTAGTTTCCTGGCAGCGTTGAGAAACACGTGATGGTGTCTCCGCGGCTTTCTTATTTGCATACTTCCCAGGGGGCGTTGCTCTAGAATCACTGCGTTGAGAAACACGTGATGGTGTCTCCGCAGTGGATATGTTGATCTCCCTAAGGTCAACAATGCTTGCTTAAGTAGTCTTTTACTAGGCATTGCCCCCACTAGCCAGATTCCTACTCCACACTGATGAGGAGCAAATACCCCGAAACGGCTGTCTGTGGATGGATACCATGTTTGGTATAGGTGGTCTAGTTGACTGGAGATTGCCCTTCCCGTGGTTGTTCCTTCCCGGTGAAAGACCTGGCTAGTTTCCTGGCAGCGTTGAGAAACACGTGATGGTGTCTCCGCGGCTTTCTTATTTGCTTTTAAAAAAGGGCTGGATGATTTCCTCAGTACACAAAACATTGTTGGTTATAAATGACTTCACGACAAAATGTATAATTGATGGAGGAAGGTTCAACTAGATGGACCTAGGTCTTTTTTCCACCTATGTATCTATGTATATTCCAGAAGCACGAGGAAGATCAGGGAAGACAGGGCAAAAGTCCTACTGATAGCACACTTCTGGCGCAAGAGGGCACAGTTTTTCTTGATAAGTTCTAGATCCGATCTTCTAAGGGCTGGTTCAGCACCGTTAAGCGACCAGCCTACAGTTAACTGCATTGAACTTTAAAGGTCACTGTTAATAGACAGAAGGTTGTCTCTTAACCTAATTTCTGCTCTGCTCCAGAGTAGGAAGGCAGTCACCACAATGTTCTATGGTTGAATCTGGAAAAAAATCCTACCTACTTCAGGAGCAAAGCTGGGAGACAGTGTACCAGGCAAATCTGTTTTAGTGTTCCTTCAAAAAGGTTTAGAATAAGAACTCTCTACCAGCACCCTTAAGGTTCCGTACTCAGCTCTGGGAGCCCTTTATAACTAGTATCCAATGCCTTCGACTGTGAAATAAACTCATATCATCAGGCTTCATCCACCAAACTTGACAGTTCCTGAAATTTCTCGATCCATTATCCCCCTTTTTCCTTGTTTTTTCCAGACCCATTTGCACCCATCAGAGTCTAGTCTATTGACTTTTGTCTCATCGCTACAAGTCATCTATTTCCAATCTTTTTCTGTCCAATCTTTGCACTTTGTTGCAAACTCTATCCAACGCATCTCATGATAATATTGAAATCCAGGCTTCTTTACCTATTTTCGGGCCACCAATCCAAGGCTTGTGTAATGTGCATCACCTGGTGCTTACATGAGCATCTGTGATCTCACTATTACAGAGCATATCAGCCACCTCCACTGCCATGTTTGTGGTGCCAGAACAGGTAGACCATGTGATGAGCCGACTTGTTGACTCCGATATTTTGCCTGGATGTCCACCTCTTGGCTTTTGAATGGATGGATGGACTTCATCTCGTATTCTTCTGTCAAAGTACACACATGATGCAGTTTGGCAATTTTCTTGGCTGAGGGACTACTATCGATGTGCTGGATGCTGCTGCTTCTCTTTTCTTAGGAAATCTTCAAAGATGCTCCTCCATTCAAATCAGTTACCTTTCATTTGGGAAACAATCTAATAACACACTAAGCTATTAGGGAGTACGAGAACAGGTTACAATTTGTAGTATACAGGAAGAAACACTTTTTTTCAAACGCCAGGATCAAAACAGTAACAATGCAGCAATATGACAAGAATCTGCTTAACTAATTATATGCTAAATATGTGTATGTCAAATTTATGTATGAGATAACCAAGATGATTGTTATAGAATGAAGGTAGTCTCATACTCAAAGATGTAGAGGATGGTGAGATATGAAGCCTGAAAGTCAAAAGTTCGAAATATTTTTATCCTTTTTCTTGTCATATTTGGGATTTTATATTGTTGGTACTATGGCATTAAATATAAAAGATAGCTTTTTGGTCATATTTTGAGAGCTGTAGGGCAAGGGGAGGTAGATGACATGTAGGGGAGTTAGGTGATAAGATGGTACCGGACAGGGGGAGGCAAAAGACCTGTAGGGGCGTGTAATTTACGTCATGACATGACAAAGGGTGGAGTTAAGGCATTTGTACAGGGAAACTGAGTAAGTGGGGAGTTATGCAGTTGGCGCTGTGTTATTCAAATAGATGGAACTATCTTGGCACACTGGGACTGTGTAGAACAATCAGATAGATCTGATGGATAGATGTAATAATAAAATGAAGTAGTAGTGTATGAATAGTAGCTGAGAATGTAGGGAATATTTTTAAATATGTGAAATGAATAACAAGGGATAAAGGGATATGATAGGAGGAAGGAAAGAGAAAATAGAGGTGAGACCAAAGAGATGTTTAAGTCATACACTGTAGTATTCCTGATTGAGCGATAGCAAGACGATGTGAAAGGGACATCAATATACTAAAAAAGCCAAATGGAATGTAATCTAAGGACTACCTAAGGACTATGAGCTGTAGGTGGACTGTGATCGCTATGTTTCTAAGGACGGTAAATGTATCTGGAGTCACACTATGGACACCTAGTGTGAATAAAAGTGATCCCTCTGTAAGAGAATAACTACAGAGGGAACAGTACCGTAACAGGACTATGTGTTCTACTGGAAGTGAGGATCAGGAAGGGAAAAAGAGGAATGGAGAAGATGGGAGGGAATGACCAAGGGCAGGAAGGATAGGAAGGAAGGAAGGGAAAGCAGGAATGGGAGTTGGGAGAGGAGTGGAAAAAGGCAAGGGGAAAGGAGGTTGGTTCAGTGCATTACTATACCCTAGGTACCAAGTGCAAGTGCCCAAAGTTGTGGTCTACGGATTCTGCAAAAGAACATAGTTACATTAGGAGCATAATAATGTACAAGGGAAAAAAAAGGGTAACAAAAGAAAATAAGGGGAAGAAAGGTGGAAAAAAAGGGGGTCACGTCATAACACAAAGGGCATCAAACAATCCTTTTTCTGCAATATATCAACATTATATTGCTCCACAGTGAAGGTCATAGTTTCAAAGGAAACTAGCTGTATCATATTCCCTGTTGAGAAACTTGGGCTCAAGGGTCTGGAGTGTGAAAATACAGAATGCTTCACGTCTCTTGAGGGTTTTTGCCCTATCCTGAATCTCCCTTTGTATTGGTTCTTGTTCAAGGACCAAAAAGCTTAATAGCGAAATGGTAAATTTTGGGGATTTTTTTAGATGAAAAGTAAGAGGCCAAGCAATTATTTTCCATCTAATGTTCAACTTAAATTGCTAAATTCTATCGCGTACTGATTGAGTCTTCTTGCCTATGTAAAGGCCGCTTTACACGCTGCAATATCGTGACCGATACCGCTAGCGTGCGTACCCGCCCCCATCGGTTGCGCGACACGGGCAAATCGCTGCCCGTGGCGCACAACATCGCGCAGACCCGTCACACTACTTACCTGCCTAGCGACGTCGCTGTGACCGGCGTACCGCCTCCTTTCTAAGGGGGCGGTTCGTTCAGCGTCACAGCGATGTCATAGCATCGTCACCAAACTGCCGCCCAATAGAAGCGGAGGGGCGGAGATAAGCGGGACGTAACATCCTGCCCACCCTCTTCCTTCCTCATTGCGGGCGGCCGCAGGTAAGGTGAGGTTCCCCGTTCCTGCGGTGTCACACATAGCGATGTGTGCTGCCGCAGGAGCGACGAACTACTTCGTACACCGAGCAGCAGCGATATTCGAGAATAGGGGGGCATGTCACCGATGAGCGATTTTGACCGTTTTTGCGACGATTCAAAATCGCTCATAGGTGTCAGACGCAAAGACATCCCTAAAGCGACTGGATGTGCGTCACAAATTCCGTGACCCCAACGAGATCGCTTGAGCGATGTTGCAGCGTGTAAATTGGCCTTAAGCCACAAGGGCATTTTATGGCAGTGATAATGTGTGAGAACTCACAGGTGAAAAATCCTTTGATCACTGTCAAGAATGAGTTATTTAAGGTTTAATCAGCCCCGGTACCACAACCAGACAGGGCTGATGCTCGCAGATGTCAGTTGGCATGTACAGCTGTCACTCGCAGGATTTTTGCCCACGGGGGTGTGTGTGTGTCTATTGACTTATTTCCAATTGCCATTTTAAAATGTTGATGAGTGAATAAAGCTCCTTAATGACCTCCGTTTTTATGCGTATCAATGGTGTTAAAGGATTAACAACAATCCAGTACCTGCACACACATCTAACTACGCCCCATTCTACCGTACCTTACAATAATCCATCAGCTGATATCTATGGGTTAAAAACTGAACAAAGCATGACAGGTGGCTTGCCTTTTCGTAAATTATTTTGGCTTGTATTCAAAATCAGCCATTACTAGACCAGATAACAGAGCAAAACACAAGTCTGTTCCTCCGCTTCCGAAGATTAAACAATAGCACTAAACTTCTCATACATCCTCCAGGGAGGTTTTAATCACAATGGTGACTTAAAAACATTTTCAGAGTGGTTAAAGGTTTTTAAAATAGATCAGATTGCTATTCGTTATGCATTTAGACTGTTGAATGTTAATGATTTCTAATCTGTACATTAACGGTCATGTTTACATTTTTTTTAGGGGCCGCTGTGTGAGAGACAGTTTACATTTTTTTTTAGAAAAGTTTGGTTTTGGCTTTTATGAGTAAAGTTTGATTACGCTTTGTTCTAATAGTTATCAACAATAGCAACATGTGATATATTTACATTTATATGAACACTTAAACATGATGCTATATAGATATGTTTATACATGTAAATCATCATTTGCATAAACAAACAGAATGCCAATTTATAATTAAAATGTTAAAAAAAACCACAAGTCATATTGCTCAATTAAGAGTTCAACGCACCAATTTTATTTGATTTTAACCTGTCACCAGTTCTTATGAACACCTAGTAAAAAAACTCCTTGCTTTTCCGTGAAGCTAGACTGCCTCCTTTCTTTCTCTGATTTGTGGGATATAGGCAGATATGTTGTCCGTGCTCCGGATCACAGCACTTATATACAGCGGTGAGTGGGATTATCTCCTTCATTGTACACAGTTATTAAGCAATTTGTATTTTTGATTAATTTTATTATTGAACAAATATAGTGCTGTTGATCACTCCAAAAGGTTAATAAACCTGAATATTTAAGCACGTAAAAGTGAGGTTTTGTACACATCTATGTATGCATAATTATTGGGCAACTATTAGTGTTCAGAATTACTATGCATTTAAGTGAAAAAAGGTACATTTTCCCATCTCAATTGTTTATTTTCATCTGTCAAAGTGCTAATAATAACCAAACATTTTATAATGTACAAACATACATTTCTGACACTTCAAAAATAATATCAGTAACCAATATTGTCTGTCTTCTTTTCAATAACTGTCATAGGGCTTCCAATGGAGTCTTTAAGTTTGTAAAATAATTGGTGATAGTGATGGGCGAACTCGCAGATATCCGGGATAGGCGGGACTATCTGGACCGAAAAATAAATTGGTTCCGGCCTGGAATTGATCCCGGCTATTTTACTGGACGCTGGTCCCCACATAAGTCTATGGGGACCAGAGTCTGGTGCTTAAAAATGGTGGCAGAAGAGATAGGGGGATTAGAGCAAGCGTGCTATACTTATTGAGTCTTCGGCGCGGCTGTAAATGCTTCCAGGCCGCTCATTCTTCTTCTGATGAATAGCAGAAACTGCTGTGTGAATACTGACATGAAAAATTCAATAGCTATTTGTAAGAATGAAATGTGAAAAATGGAACCTGCATTACTGCCATGAATATATGAATAAAGAGAAATTTAGCTACTGAATTGATCAATGCAGAAGAGCCCCAACACTACGCCAAAGTATTTCTCTACGTTGGGGTCCCTAGCTTGTGTGTGTCCTCTCATGCAGTTAAAAAACTTACCGTGTATGGGACGCTGAGACCCAGGCTATATATGCGTATAATGTGGATTGGCAATAGGTGTGTATGGGGAGGGTTCACAAACGAAAAACTACTAACATTAAGGAATAACGTTTGGAACTCCATTTTAGTTTTTCGTTTGTGAGGTATTTGCTATCCGACGGCTAAAATGGTATTCACTTTGATACTTTCATTTTCATTTCAGACTTCCTGACGCCTTTTTCCAGCCAATGAACACATCTGATGTTGCTTGTCCTCAAAGTAACGCGGCAGCCATATTTATTGTGGTGTTACTGTGATTGGCTTGGCCACACAGCGTCATAGGGGCTTTAAGTCTGCCGCCATTTTGTGCACGCATTCATTCCTGAGCTGGCGGTGTAGCGAGACTACTGTGTGCGGGACTGTGTTTATTCAGCAAACTAATAATAGTCCTTGTAAGGGCTGAACACAGTGTCCAGTAGCTGCTAGCAGCTGTGTAAATTGTAGAACCAGGTATAGGGACAGTGCAGTGCTTTCTATGAGATAGCGTTCCTGCTGCAAAATAGTCCTTGTAAGGGCTGAAGATAGTGTGCATTATCTGCTAGCAGCTGAAGAAATCGCAGAACCAGCTATAGGGTCAGTGTTAGTGCATTGCTTTGTTAGGTGAAAGCCGTTCTTCTTTTAAACCGGCAAAAAAAAAAACCATCCTCTTATTAGTGCTGCATACGGTCTGTTACTGCAGTGTGTAATATAGGGAGAGCTTTTTCACAGGCAGCAAGAGATTTAAAGCTGTCCTGACATCTGCTTCTAATAATCAACAATCCCAGCACTGCTACATTCCTTTGTGTGTGTTCAACAATTCCAGCACTGCTACATCTCTTGTGTGTGTTCTACTAGGAATAGGTATTACAACTTCCTAAAAAAGGTCCCAAAATTGACAAAACAAAGGGTTCAGGTGTAGAGTAGTGCCTGTCAGCCACCATCTCAATTCATACCAGCACAGTTTCATCCTTGTGTTGGCTTCATAGCATACATAAACTCCATAGTATCCTACTGCTCAAAAATAGTGTAAGTTTAAAAAAAAAAAAAAAAAAAAATTGCTGTCACAGCCTGTAGTTCTGCCTGAAGCCAAATACCATAATATATAGCATCCTGGTGGTGGCTTCATATCTTAAAGAACTTAGATAGTGGCCTGCTGCAACTAACACACAGTGTCAGTGTTCCAAAATTTTAATTAATACTCAGTGTCAGTGGATCTACTTCTGCCTGAAGGCCAATACCTTACTAGCAGCAACCTAGCATACTGGTGGCGGCTTCATATCTTACAGAACCTACAGTGCCTACAAGTAGTATTCAACCCCCTGCAGATTTAGCAGGTTTGATAAGATGCAAATAACTTAGAGCCTGCAAACTTCAAACAAGAGCAGGATTTATTAACAGATGCATAAATCTTACAAACCAACAAGTTATGTTGCTCAGTTAAATTTTAATAAATTTTCAACATAAAAGTGTGGGTCAATTATTATTCAACCCCTAGGTTTAATATTTTGTGGAATAACCCTTGGTTGTAATTACAGCTAATAATCGTCTTTCATAAGACCTGATCAGGCCGGCACAGGTCTCTGGAGTTATCTTGGCTCACTCCTCCATGCAGATCTTCTCCAAGTTATCTAGGTTCTTTGGGTGTCTCATGTGGACTTTAATCTTGAGCTCCTTCCACAAGTTTTCAATTGGGCTAAGGTCAGGAGACTGACTAGGCCACTGCAACACCTTGATTTTTTCCCTCTTGAACCAGGCCTTGGTTTTCTTGGCTGTGTGCTTTGGGTCGTTGTCTTGTTGGAAGATGAAATGACGACCCATCTTAAGATCCTTGATGGAGGAGCGGAGGTTTTTGGCCAAAATCTCCAGGTAGGCCGTGCTATCCATCTTCCCATGGATGTGGACCAGATGGCCAGGCCCCTTGGCTGAGAAACAGCCCCACGGCAAGTTGCTGCCACCATCATGCTTGACTGTAGGGATGGTATTCTTGGGGTCGTATGCAGTGCCATCCAGTCTCCAAACGTCACGTGTGTGGTTGGCACCAAAGATCTCGATCTTGGTCTCATCAGACCAGAGAACATTGAACCAGTCTGTCTCAGAGTCCTCCAAGTGATCATGAGCAAACTGTAGACGAGCCTTGACATGACGCTTTGAAAGTAAAGGTACCTTACGGGCTCGTCTGGAACGGAGACCATTGCGGTGGAGTACGTTACTTATGGTATTGACTGAAACCAATATCCCCACTGCCATGAGATCTTCCTGGAGCTCCTTCCTTGTTGTCCTTGGGTTAGCCTTGACTCTTCGGACAAGCCTGGCCTCAGCACGGGTGGAAACTTTCAAAGGCTGTCCAGGCCGTGGAAGGCTAACAGTAGTTCCATAAGCCTTCGACTTCCGGATGATGCTCCCAACAGTGGAGACAGGTAGGCCCAACTCCTTGGAAAGGGTTTTGTACCCCTTGCCAGCCTTGTGACCCTCCACGATCTTGTCTCTGATGGCCTTGGAATGCTCCTTTTGTCTTTCCCATGTTGACCAAGTATGAGTGCTGTTCACAAGTTTGGGGAGGGTCTTAATTAGTCAGTAAAGGCTGGAAAAAGAGATAATTAATCCAAACATGTGAAGCTCATTGTTCTTTGTGCCTGAAATACTTCTTAATACTTTAGGGGAACCAAACAGAATTCTGGTGGATTGAGGGGTTGAATAATAAATGACACTCTGAATAAACTTTTCACAATTTAAAAAAAAAAAAAAAAAAATAACATTCTTTTTTGCTGCAGTGCATTTCACACTTCCAGGCTGATCTACAGTCCAAATGTCACAATGCCAAGTTAATTCCGAATGTGTAAACCTGCTAAATCTGCAGGGGGTTGAATACTACTTGTAGGCACTGTACATAATGTCCTGCTCTTATTAAAACACAGTGTCAGTGTTACCAAATGTTTAATTAAGCAACCTAGCATACTTTTGGCGGCTTCATAAATTTGTAGGTTTGTCCAGCAAACAGGTCCAATGATTAAAAGTAAAAATGTTTTTTCTTTATTTCATCGTAGATAAAATTCCATCATGTTAAGTACAAAAAATATTTGTTTTATCCTGTACAAACCAGATGTAGACAAATGGATGACTTTCAAAACTTAGTTGAGCAAGAACTTACAAAATTTTTTCTTTCCCTCTCACCCTATAACTCCCCTGCTACAGGCGTTACCAAAAACGCACAATGAAAAATTCCCCCCAGTTTCCGTCCAATTGTATCGGGAATAGGTTTATCACTGAACACCTGTCTACTTGGCTTGATCACCATCTGCAGTTTCTAGCTAGGGCGTCCCCAGGTTTTGTGCAAGACAGCAAACGTATTAAATTTGCTTAAAAACATTAAATGGGAATCTGATAATTGCTGGATTACAGTGGATGTTTGCACACTGTACACATCCATTCCTCACTATCTAGCCCTGTTATCGTTAAAAACGCAACTATCAAAATACTCTAATTATTCCTTGGATTTACAGCTGTATATCCTTGATGTTACTTCTTTTCTTTTAAAAAACAACTTTTCCCCATTCCTCGCAAACATTTTTATGTTCTGGTGGGAAAAACAACACATATTCCATCATGAAAATCCATTTCAATCTGAGATATTTTTATATCTTAGGTTCATAGATGATATACTTATTACATGGAAAAAATCATGTTCCCCCATTGAGAGCTTCCTTGAATACATAGGTAATACCCACACAACTTGTTTTTCACTTCAAGAGTAGAAAGCTTCCAGATACAATTTTTGGATATGACCTTAACGGGTAGCTGTGAGGATGGATGTGTGCACAGCAGACTATTACAAACCCTCAGTGGGAAATTCGCTATTGCACGCTGGTAGCTGCCATCCCAGACACGTGGTTGAAAACATTCCTGTGGGGGAATTTATCAGAGTCAAACGCTGCTGCACAAAACCTAAGGACTTTGAATCAGAATGTGATAAAATTAACGGTAGATTTTTAGCTAGGGGGTATTCAAAAAATAATTTAGAAAAAGCTAAAATAAAAACACTACTCAAAGATAGAGATCATTATCTGAAAAATAAAAATCAACTTAAAAATACTCAAGTGAGTTCTTCTCAACTAGTTTTTTCTACAAAATATAGTAAAAATTATTTTGAAATCATTCACATAATAAAAAAATTCCTTCCAGTTCTAAATACAGATGAGACATTGACAAAAATACTGTGTAACGGCATAAAATTTGTACCGAAAAGGAATATCACGCTAGGGGCAATGTTGTCACCAAGTGACCATTTTAAAAGATTCAATAAAAACGGGCTTGATGAAAAAAACTGGCTTCCCACTAGGGGGTCGTTTATATGTGGAAAAAAGGCATGTGGCTTGTGTAGATTTATGCCAAATATCACATCCTTTGAATCTTATTCAAATGGTTGCAAATTTGAAATAAAAATATTTATTAATTGTGGGACATCCAATTTGGTTTACATGATTTCCTGTACTATTTGCCACATGCAGTATATAGGGTATACCACAAGAACACTCAGAAATCGCATCTCAGAACATGTTTATGATATTTCTAATGCGTCTACCAGAAATTTATAGGGAGATTCACAACAGTTTTTGAGTGTTCATGGTGGTAACCTTGATGGTTTAGAGGTGAATGCTTTGTAGAAAATTCTGTTATCACGCAGAGGGGGTAATATAAAAAACATTTTACTACGTAAAGCACATTGGATTTTGGATATTAAAACAAGATCCCCTGAGGGTCTTAATCTTAGAAATGATTTAATGCTTCTGTATTGAATAAAAACGAGGAAGGGGGAGAGGAAAAAGGAAAGAGAGAATATTTTTTTCCCTCTCTCTCCCCTTTGCACACACATGCTGTTTGACTAATTAACATAATCTCCTACTGCGATTGTGACCTCATGTCCTGTTTACTTGTGCTTTTAAAAGGCTCGTTTCATTATGTTCTGTTTGGAGACAGAATAAGGATGTGATATCCGAAACGCGTCCTCCTGCTCTATATTTTTTGTGCTTGACATGATGGAATTTTATCTATGATGAAATAAAGAAAACACTTTTTTACTTTTAATCTTTGGACCTGTTTGCTGGACAATCCTACAAATTTATCTCCTTATCTGCTTGGGGTTGGCTTTCTCCTTCTGGTCCGTGCATGGTCAAAAATTGCTGGTCTCCAATGAATTACAACAGGTGAGCTGGACTGTTCCTTGTTTTTGGCGGCTTCATATCTTCCAGAACCTACATAGTATCCTGCTCTTACTAAAACACAGTGTCAGTGTTACCAAATTGTAACTAATAGTCGGTGTCAGTGGCTCTACTTTTGCCTGAAGGCCAATACCTTACTAGCAGCAACCTAGTATACTAGTGGCGGCATCATATCTTACAGAACCTACATAGTGTCCTGCTTTTACTAAAACACAGTGTCAGTGTTACTAAATTTTAATTAACTCTGTGTCAGTGGCTCTACTTCTGCGTGAAGGCCAATACATTACTAGCAGCAACCTAGCATACTTTTGGCGGCTTCATATCTTACAGAACCTACATAGTGTCCTGCTCTTACTAATGCCTGCAACACACATCCGTGCCTCCGGTACGTGTTTGCACGTACCGGAGACACGTTGACCAATGTTACCCTATGGGTGATGGCACACGCGTAAAATAACACGAAACCTGTGTCCGTGTGGTAAGTACTAGTGATGAGCGAGTACTAAAAAGCTCGGGTGCTCGAGGCTCGGGCCGAGCATCCCAAGATACTCGTGTACTCGGCCCGAGCACCGAGCCCAATGTTATCCTATGGGAGACCCGAGTATTTTTGTGAAATGACCCCCGGCAGCATGTAGAAACCCTAAAAATGGCACAAAAGTCTCAGAAGAGTGCTCAAATGACATGGCAACAGCATGGGGAAGACCCCTTGAAGCATTTATCACTCAAAAGTCACAGCTGTGAACAATTTTGTCCGCGTTTTACGCCATTTTTACGGACTCACCAGAAAACCTTCCAAAATGACACCAAAATGAATTTTCATGGCGGAAATGTTAAGGGCACATACCCAATAGTGAGATAGAGCTAATGTATGTTACTTTTTGAGATCAATACATGAAAGATTTTACGTAAAATATTGTGTGGCACTCCGATGTCCCTGAGAAGAGACGTACATAAAGGCCTCTGAGTCTAATGTGCCCATTTTGAGGAAGTGAGTCTTTGTAGTATTTTCCTTTGCCAGGGCAGTCCAAAATTGTGAGGTTCACCAATGCCCCTGCATACAGACGTGCATGATGGCCTGTAAACCTGAAGTGCCCATTGTAAGGAAGTGGGTCTATTGTAGTATAGCCCTTAGGCAGGGCAGCCAAAAATTGGGAGGCTCCACGTTGTCCTTGGATAGAGATGTGCATGATGGCCTGTAAACCTGAAGTGCCCATTGTAAGGAAGTGGGTCTATTGTAGTATAGCCCTTAGGCAGGGCAGCCAAAAATTGGGAGGCTCCACATTGTCCCTGGATAGAGACGTGCATGAGGGCCTCAAAACATTAAGTGTGTATTGTCAGGAAGTGGGTGTATTATAGTATAGCCCTTAGGCAGGGAAGCCAAAAATTGGGAGGCTCCACGTTGTCCCTGGATAGAGACGTGCATGAGGGCCTCAAAACATTAAGTGTGCATTGTCAGGAAGTGGGTGTATTATAGTATAGCCCTTAGGCAGGGCAGCCAAAAATTGGGAGGCTCCACATTGTCCCTGGATAGAGACGTGCATGAGGGCCTTAAAACATTAAGTGTGCATTGTCAGGAAGTGGGTGTATTGTAGTATAGCCCTTAGGCAGGGCAGCCAAAAATTGGGAGGCTCCACGTTGTCCCTGGATAGAGACGTGCATGATGGCCTGTAAACCTGAAGTGCCCATTGTAAGGAAGTGGGTCTATTGTAGTATAGCCCTTAGGCAGGGCAGCCAAAAATTGGGAGGCTCCACGTTGTCCCTGGATAGAGACGTGCATGAGGGCCTCAAAACATTAAGTGTGCATTGTCAGGAAGTGGGTGTATTATAGTATAGCCCTTAGGCAGGGCAGCCAAAAATTGGGAGGCTCCACGTTGTCCCTGGATAGAGACGTGCATGAGGGCCTCAAAACATTAAGTGTGCATTGTCAGGAAGTGGGTGTATTATAGTATAGCCCTTAGGCAGGGCAGCCAAAAATTGGGAGGCTCCACGTTGTCCCTGGATAGAGACGTGCATGAGGGCCTCAAAACATTAAATGTGCATTGTCAGGAAGTGGGTGTATTGTAGTATAGCCCTTAGGCAGGGCAGCCAAAAATTGGGAGGCTCCACGTTGTCCCTGGATAGAAACGTGCATGAGGGCCTGTAAACCTGAAGTGCCCATTGTAAGGAAGTGGGTCTATTGTAGTATAGCCCTTAGGCAGGGCAGCCAAAAATTGGGAGGCTCCACGTTGTCCCTGGATAGAGACGTGCATGATGGCCTGTAAACCTGAAGTTCCCATTGTAAGGAAGTGGGTCTATTGTAGTATAGCCCTTAGGCAGGGCAGCCAAAAATTGGGAGGCTCCACGTTGTCCCTGGATAGAGACGTGCATGAGGGCCTCAAAACATTAAGTGTGCATTGTCAGGAAGTGGGTGTATTATAGTATAGCCCTTAGGCAGGGCAGCCAAAAATTGGGAGGCTCCACGTTGTCCCTGGCTAGAGACGTGCATGAGGGCCTCAAAACATTAATTGTGCATTGTCAGGAAGTGGGTGTATTATAGTATAGCCCTTAGGCAGGGCAGCCAAAAGTTGGGAGGCTCCACGTTGTCCCTGGATAGAGACGTGCATGAGGGCCTCAAAACATTAAGTGTGCATTGTCAGGAAGTGGGTGTATTGTAGTATAGCCCTTAGGCAGGGCAGCCAAAAGAAGGGAATTTTGTTACTTACCGTAAATTCCTTTTCTTCTAGCTCTTATTGGGAGACCCAGACGATTGGGTGTATAGCACTGCCTCCGGAGGCCACACAAAGCAATTACACTAAAAAGTGTAAGGCCCCTCCCCTTCTGGCTATACACCCCCAGTGGGATCACTGGCTCACCAGTTTTAGTGCAAAAGCAAGAAGGAGGAAAGCCAATAACTGGTTTAAACAAATTCACTCCGAGTAACATCGGAGAACTGAAAACCGTTCAACATGAACAACATGTGTACCCGCAAACAAACCAAAAATCCCGAAGGACAACAGGGCGGGTGCTGGGTCTCCCAATAAGAGCTAGAAGAAAAGGAATTTACGGTAAGTAACAAAATTCCCTTCTTCTTCGGCGCTCTATTGGGAGACCCAGACGATTGGGACGTCCAAAAGCTGTCCCTGGGTGGGTAAAGAAATACCTCATGTTAGAGCTGCAAGACAGCCCTCCCCTACGGGGAGGCAACTGCCGCCTGCAGGACTCTTCTACCTAGGCTGGCGTCCGCCGAAGCATAGGTATGCACCTGATAATGTTTGGTGAAAGTGTGCAGACTCGACCAGGTAGCTGCCTGGCACACCTGTTGAGCCGTAGCCTGGTGTCGTAATGCCCAGGATGCACCCACGGCTCTGGTAGAATGGGCCTTCAGCCCTGATGGAACCGGAAGCCCAGCAGAACGGTAGGCTTCAAGAATTGGTTCTTTGATCCATCGAGCCAGGGTGGCCTTAGAAGCCTGCGACCCTTTGCGCTTACCAGCGACAAGGACAAAGAGTGCATCCGAACGGCGTAAGGGCGCCGTGCGGGAAATGTAGATTCTGAGTGCTCTCACCAGATCTAACAAATGTAAATCCTTCTCATACCGATGAACTGCATGAGGACAAAACGAAGGCAAAGAGATATCCTGATTAAGATGAAAAGAGGATACCACCTTCGGGAGAAACTCCTGAATGGGGCGCAACACTACCTTGTCCTGGTGGAAGACCAGGAAGGGAGCCTTGGATGACAGCGCTGCTAGCTCAGACACTCTCCGAAGAGAAGTGATCGCTACCAGAAAAGCCACTTTCTGTGATAGTCTAGAAAGTGAAACCTCCCTCAGAGGCTCGAAGGGCGGCTTCTGGAGGGCAACTAGTACCCTGTTCAGATCCCATGGATCTAACGGCCGCTTGTACGGGGGTACGATATGGCAAACCCCCTGTAGGAACGTGCGCACCTTAGGAAGGCGTGCCAAACGCCTCTGAAAAAAGACGGATAGCGCCGAGACCTGACCTTTAAGGGAGCCGAGCGACAAACCTTTTTCTAACCCAGATTGCAGGAAAGAAAGAAAGGTAGGCAATGCAAATGGCCAGGGAGACACTCCCTGAGCAGAGCACCAGGATAAGAATATCCTCCACGTTCTGTGGTAGATCTTAGCGGACGTGGGCTTCCTAGCCTGTCTCATGGTGGCAACGACCCCTTGGGACAATCCTGAAGACGCTAGGATCCAGGACTCAATGGCCACACAGTCAGGTTCAGGGCCGCAGAATTCCGATGGAAAAACGGCCCTTGGGACAGTAAGTCTGGTCGGTCTGGTAGTGCCCACGGTTGGCCGACCGTGAGCTGCCACAGATCCGGGTACCACGCCCTCCTCGGCCAGTCTGGGGCGACAAGTATGACGCGGCTGCAATCGGATCTGATCTTGCGTAGCACTCTGGGCAAGAGTGCCAGAGGTGGAAACACATAAGGGAGCCGGAACTGCGACCAATCTTGCACTAAGGCGTCTGCCGCCAGCGCTCTTTGATCGCGAGACCGTGCCATGAAGGTTGGGACCTTGTTGTTGTGCCGTGACGACATTAGGTCGACGTCCGGCACCCCCCAGCGGTGACAGATTTCCTGAAACACGTCTGGGTGAAGGGACCATTCCCCTGCGTCCATGCCCTGGCGACTGAGGAAGTCTGCTTCCCAGTTTTCTACGCCGGGGATGTGAACTGCGGATATGGTGGAGGCTGTGGCTTCCACCCACATCAGAATCCGCCGGACTTCCTGGAAGGCTTGCCGACTGCGTGTCCCCCCTTGGTGGTTGATGTATGCCACCGCTGTGGAGTTGTCCGACTGAATTCGGATCTGCCTTCCTTCCAGCCACTGCTGGAAGGCTAGAAGGGCAAGATACACTGCTCTGATTTCCAGAACATTGATCTGAAGGGTGGACTCCTGCTGGGTCCACGTACCCTGAGCCCTGTGGTGGAGAAAAACTGCTCCCCACCCTGACAGACTCGCGTCTGTCGTGACCACCGCCCAGGATGGGGGTAGGAAGGATCTTCCCTGTGATAATGAGGTGGGAAGAAGCCACCACTGCAGAGAGTCCTTGGCCGTCTGGGAAAGGGAGACTTTCCGGTCCAGGGATGTTGACTTCCCGTCCCATTGGCGGAGAATGTCCCATTGAAGTGGGCGCAGATGAAACTGCGCAAACGGAACCGCTTCCATTGCCGCCACCATCTTCCCGAGGAAGTGCATGAGGCGTCTTAAGGAGTGCGACTGACTCTGAAGGAGAGCCTGCACCCCAGTCTGTAGTGACCTCTGCTTGTCCAGCGGAAGCTTCACTATCGCTGAGAGAGTATGAAACTCCATGCCAAGATACGTTAGTGATTGGGTCGGTGACAGATTTGACTTTGAGAAGTTGATGATCCACCCGAACGTCTGGAGAGTCTCCAGTGCAACAGCCAAGCTGAGTTGGCATGCCTCTTGAGAGGGTGCCTTGACCAGTAGATCGCCCAAGTAAGGGATCACAGAGTGTCCCTGAGAGTGCAAGACTGCTACCACTGCCGCCATGATCTTGGTGAACACCCGTGGGGCTGTCGCTAGACCAAATGGCAGAGCTACGAACTGAAGATGGTCGTCTCCTATCACGAAGCGTAGAAAGCGTTGGTGCTCTGTAGCAATCGGCACGTGGAGATAAGCATCCTTGATGTCTATTGATGCTAGGAAATCTCCTTGAGACATTGAGGCAATGACTGAGCGGAGGGATTCCATCCGGAACCGCCTGGCGTTCACATGCTTGTTGAGCAGTTTTAGGTCCAGAACAGGACGGAATGAGCCGTCCTTTTTTGGCACCACAAAGAGATTGGAGTAAAAACCTTGACCTCGTTCCTGAAGAGGAACAGGGACCACCACTCCTTCTGCTCTTAGAGAATGCACCGCCTGCAGAAGGGCATCTGCTCGGTCGGGATGTGGGGAAGTTCTGAAGAACCGAGGCGGAGGACGAGAACTGAACTCTATCCTGTACCCGTGAGACAAAATGTCTGTTACCCACCGGTCTTTGACCTGTGGCAGCCAAATGTCGCAAAAGCGGGAGAGCCTGCCACCGACCGAAGATGCGGAGGGAGGCGGCCGAAAGTCATGAGGCAGCCGCCTTGGAAGCGGTACCTCCGGTTGCTTTCTTGGGGCGTGAGTGAGCCCGCCAGGAATCAGAGCTCCTTTGCTCTTTCTGAGTCCCTTTGGACGAGGAGAATTGGGGCTTGCCCGAGCCTCGAAAGGACCGAAACTTTGACTGCCACTTCCTCTGTGGAGGTTTGCTTGATCTGGGCTGGGGTAAGGAGGAGTCCTTACCTTTGGACTGTTTGATGATTTCCGCCAATTGCTCACCAAACAGTCTGTCTCCAGATAATGGCAAGCTGGTTAAACATTTTTTAGAAGCAGAGTCTGCTTTCCATTCCTTTAACCACAAGGCTCTGCGCAAAACTACAGAGTTGGCAGATGCCATTGAGGTACGGCTCGTAGAGTCCAGTACCGCATTGATAGCGTAGGTCGCAAACGCAGACATTTGCGTAGTTAGGGACGCCACTTGCGGCACTGCTGGACGTATGAGAGAGTCCACCTGTGCCAGACCAGCGGAAATAGCTTGAAGCGCGCACACGGCCGCGAATGCTGGAGCAAACGACGCGCCGATAGCTTCATAGACAGATTTCAACCAAAGGTCCATCTGTCTGTCATTGGCATCTTTAAGTGAAGCCCCATCCTCCACTGCAACTATGGATCTAGCTGCAAGCCTGGATATTGGAGGGTCCACTTTTGGACACTGGGTCCAGCGTTTGACCACGTCAGGGGGAAAAGGATACCGTGTATCCTTAAGGCGTTTAGAAAAACGCTTGTCCGGATAAGTATTATGTTTCTGGATGGATTCTCTGAAGTCAGAGTGGTCCAGAAAAGTACTCAATTTACGCTTGGGATACAGGAAATGGAATTTCTCCTGCTGTGCAGCTGCCTCCTCTGCAGAAGGGGCTGGGGGAGAAATATCCAACAGCCTATTGATGGCCGCTATAAGGTCATTTACCATGGCGTCACCATCTGGCGTATCCAAATTGAGTGCGGCGTCAGGACAAGATTCCTGATCACCCACCTCTGAACCCTCATATAGGGACCCTTCTCGCTGAGACCCTGATCCACGTGATGACGTGGAGGGTCTCTCCCAGCGAGCTCGCTTAGGCGGACTGGGACTGTCATCGGAGTCAGAGCCCTCAGCCTGTGATGCCTGGGACCCCCTTGAAGTACGGATTAGTTCCAACTGAGGGGGACCGGGGAACATAGACACAGCAGTGTCTATGGTCTGAGCAACTGGCCTGGACTGCAAGGTTTCCAGGATTTTTGCCATAGTCACAGACATTTTATCAGCAAATACTGCAAATTCTGTCCCCGTCACCGGGGCAGGGTTCACAGGCGTCTCTGCCTGGGCTACCACCACAGTAGGCTCTGGCTGACGAAGTGCCACTGGGACTGAACATTGCACACAATGAGAGTCGTTGGAGCCTGCTGGTAGATTAGCCCCACATGCTGTACAAGCAGTGAGGACAGCCCGTGCCTTGGCACCCTTGCGTTTTGCGGATGACATGCTGTTGTCTCCTCAAAGCAATCTAGGGTGTACAGCCAAGAAGCGACCTTACAGTGCAGTATTAAATATATCTAGACACAGCAGTGTCTATGTACAGCGAAAAATATAACACTGTGGCACTAGTGGGGCTGCACGTATGTGCTGCTTACCGCCCGCTTAGCGCGGGTGTGTGGTCGCCAGAAACCCGTAGCCTGGGTCCCCCAGAGCCTGCGTGCGTTCTCCAGCCAGACTGCATGTGTATAATGGCTGCCGGCGTCCTGGGGAGCTGCAAGGCTGGGGGCGGGCCTAGGGCCTGCACAGAGAAAAAGCGCGAAGCCTGTGTCCTACTGTGCTCAGTGAGAGGGCTGGAGCATGTAAATCGTGCCCCAGCCCTCGGCGCTGCCGATTGAATAACGTCTCTCCCCTACCCTGATTGACAGGGTGGGGGGCGTTAACGAAGCGGAGCTAGGCCGCAGAAAGCCGGGGACTAAAGTTAGAAACGCCGCCGCCGTAAAAGCGCGGTCGGCGCGACCCCGGCGCACTACAAGTCGCAGCTGCGCCATCGCTCCAGGGGCGGTCGGCGCGGCGATCCACACACATAAAGTCCCCCAGTAATCTGCGGGGACTATAAGCCCAGCGCAGAGCGCTACAGTCCCCGGCGCACTAGCACACCCAGCAAGCCTGGGGTGCGCGTGGCCTGCCATACGGGGACACAGAGTACCTGAAAGTTGCAGGGCCTTGTCCCTGAACGGCACTCCCGCTCCACATCCAGCAGGTTCTATGGGTCTGTGGATGGAGCCCGGCCTCAGGGCTTGGTGGCCGGAAAGATCCCACTTCCTCAGAGCCCCTCAGGGGGATGGGGAAGGAAAACAGCATGTGGGCTCCAGCCGCCGTACCAGCAATAGGTACCTCAACCTTACAAACCACAAGTGGGGTGAGAAGGGAGCATGCTGGGGGCCCTAGTATGGGCCCTCTTTTCTTCCATCCGACATAGTCAGCAGCTACTGCTGACTAAACAGTGGAGCTATGCGTGGATGTCTGACCTCCTTCGCACAAAGCAGAAAACTGGTGAGCCAGTGATCCCACTGGGGGTGTATAGCCAGAAGGGGAGGGGCCTTACACTTTTTAGTGTAATTGCTTTGTGTGGCCTCCGGAGGCAGTGCTATACACCCAATCGTCTGGGTCTCCCAATAGAGCGCCGAAGAAATTGGGAGGCTCCACGTTGTCCCTGGATAGAGACGTGCATGAGGGCCTGTAAACCTGAAGTGCCCATTGTAAGGAAGTGGGTCTATTGTAGTATAGCCCTTAGGCAGGGCAGCCAAAAATTGGGAGGCTCCACGTTGTCCCTGGATAGAGACGTGCATGAGGGCCTCAAAACATTAAGTGTGCATTGTCAGGAAGTGGGTGTATTATAGTATAGCCCTTAGGCAGGGCATCCAAAAATTGGGAGGCTCCACGTTGTCCCTGGATAGAGACGTGCATGAGGGCCTCAAAACATTGTTCCCATTGCAAAGGAGCGGGTCTCCTGTCGTTGTAATGTCCATTCTGCAAAGAATGGGCGAAAAAATTTACCACTGGGGGTATACCTGAAACAAAGGCCTAACTATTGTAACGGTCATCATGGTGGCGCATGAGGAGAAGGAGGAGCAGTCCAGCGATTATCCAAAGTCCAGAAGTGTGTACCCATGGGTGACTGGAGGTACATGGCAAATTCCCGTTACAAACTTTAAATTCCGCTCTCATTTGCTGGTGGTGTGGTGAAGTCTGGCCCAATCCAACCCTTGTTCATCTTGATCAGAGTCAGCCTGTCAGCATTTTCAGTTGACAGGCGGGTGCGTTTATCTGTATTGATTCCACCTGCGGCACTAAAAACACGCTCTGACAAAACGCTAGCGGCAGGGCAGGCCAGGACTTCCAAGGCGTAGAGAGCCAATTCATGCCACGTGTCCACCTTGGATACCCAATAATTGTAAGGCACAGAGGAATGTCGGAGTACAGTTGTTCGATCTGCAAGGTACTCCTTGAGCATCTGGGCAAACTTAGGATTTCTTGTGGCACTACCCCGCACCTCAGGGGCTGTGGTACGAGAGGGGCTGAGAAAACTGTCCCACATCTTAAAGACTGTTCCCCTACCTCTGGCGGATTGGACTTGTGCCTCTCTCGGCTGTACGCCTTGGTTGTCCACTGATTCCTGACCTATGCCGCTGGCGTTTTGTGAGGGGAATGCTTTGCCTACTTCCGTGACTATGGCTTTCCGGAACTGCTGCATTTTGGTTGACCTCTCCGCCTCGGGAATAGGAGACATAAAGTTCTCCTTGTAGCGTGGGTCTAACAGTGTTACCAACCAGTAATGATTGTCGGCCAAGATGTTCTTAACGCGAGGGTCACGAGACAGGCAGCTTACCATAAAGTCAGCCATGTGCGCCAGACTCTTAACAGCCAGGACTTCAGTAGCCTGACCAACACGATGACTGAACATGCTGTCCTCCTCCTCCTCCTCATCTACCCTGTCCTCTGCCCAGCCACGCTGAACCGAGGATATGTCTGGTGTGCATGTCATATCCTCAATTTGGCCGGAGAGTTGCTCCATGTCTTCATCCTCCTCCTCGTCATAGTCCTCCACTGCACTTTGTGATGAGACGAGGCTGGGCTGTGTGTTATCACCCACACCCACTACTGTTTCTTGCTGCAACTCATCGCGCTCCGCCTGCAATGCATCATGTTTGTTTTTGAGCAGAGACCGTTTTAGAAGGCAGAGTAGCGGTATGGTGACGCTAATAATGGCGTCATCACCACTCACCATCTTGGTGGAGTCCTCAAAGTTTTGGAGGATGGTACATAGGTCGGACATCCATCTCCACTCCTCAGGTGTTATGTGTGGTTTGACCCATTTCCCGACGGCTTAGGTGATGCAGGTACTCAACAACTGCCCTCTTCTGCTCACATATCCTGACCAAAATGCGCAGAGTTGAATTCCAACGCGTGGGGACATCACACACCAGTCTGTGAGCCGGAAGATGCAAACGGCACTGAAAGCCGGCAAAGCCGGCTGAAGCAGTAGGTGACTTACGAAAATGTGCAGACAGGCGGCGAACTTTTACCAGCAGATCAGACAGCTCTGGGTATGACTTTAGAAACCGCTGAACCACGAGGTTGAGCACATGGGCCACGCATGGAACATGTGTCAGCTGGCCTCGCCTCAAAGCCGCCACCAGGTTCCGGCCATTGTCACACACGACCTTTCCTGGCTTTAGGTTCAGAGGTGTGAGCCAGTGATCTGCCTGCTGTTTCAGAGCTGTCCACACCTCTTCTGCATTGTGGGGTTTGTCACCTATGCAGATTAGCTTCAGCACAGCCTGTTGCCGCTTCGCCGAGGCAGTGCTGCAGTGCTTCCAGCTTGGGACTGGTGTGGAGGGTAAAGTGGATGAGGATGCGCAGGAGGAGGAGGAGGCTGAAGAGCATGACATTCCGGAGCTGTAGAGTGTGGGTGAAACCCTGACTGAGGTAGGGCCTGCAAACCTTGGTGTGGGAAGGACGTGTTCCGTCCCTCGCTCAGACTGGGTCCCAGCTTCCACAATATTAACCCAGTGTGCCGTCAACGAGATGTAGCGGCCTTGCCCACAAGCACTTGTCCACGTGTCTGTGGTTAGGTGGACTTTGGGTGAAACAGCGTTGTTCAGGGCACGTGTGATGTTTTGTGACACGTGGTTATGCAACGCGGGGACGGCACACCGGGAGAAATAGTGGCGGCTGGGGACCGAGTAACGTGGGACAGCTGCCGACATCAGGTCGCGGAATGCTTCTGTCTCCACCAGCCTAAAAGGCAACATTTCCAGCGCAAGCAGTCGCGAAATGTTAGCATTTAGAACTGTGGCATGTGGGGCGTTGGCAGTGTATTTGCGCCTGCGTTCAAAGGTTTGCTGAATGGATAACTGAACGCTGCGCTGGGACAAGGACGTGCTTGATGATGGTGTTATTTCTGCGTAGGCAACTGCAGGTGCAGGACCGGAGGAGGCTTGTTCGCAGGCAGCATGGACAGGGGATTGGCTCGCATGCACAACCAGCGAAGACGTAGCAGTGACATCAGCAAGCACTGCTCCTCGACTCTGTTGTACTTCCCACAAAGTCGGGTGCTTGGCTGACATGTGCCTGATCATGCTGGTGGTGGTCAGGCTGCTAGTTTTGGTACCCCTGCTGATGCTGGCACGGCAGGTGTTGCAAATGGCCTTTTTAGAATCATCTGGAGCCAACTTAAAAAACTGCCAGACTCGGGAAGACCTAACATTTGTACAGGCACCTTGTGTCGTGTTGTTGTTCCGGGGAACGGTTTCCTGACTTCTGCCTGGAGCCACCACCCTGCTTCTTACTGCCTGTTGGGATGCTACGCCTCCCTCCCCCTGTGCACTGCTGTCCTCGCTCTGCATATCCTCCTGCCAGGTTGGGTCAGTTACTGGATCATCCACCACGTCATCTTCCTCTTCCGCACCCTGCTCCTCCTCCTGACTTCCTGACAATTGTGTCTCATCATCGTCCACCCCTTGTTGAGACACGTTGCCAACTTCGTGAGAACGTGGCTGCTCAAATATTTGGGCATCTGTACATACGATCTCCTCATGACCCACTTCAACATGAGCTGGCGAGAGGCCAGAATGTGCGAATTGAAACGTGAACAGCTCTTCGAGTGTCCAAGTGTGGGATCATTAATGTCCGAGGACGTGTACTCAGCCTTGTGGTAGGAAGGAGGATCAGGTTCTGAAATGTGCGGTGCAGTATCACGGCTACTGACACTTGACCGTGTGGAAGACAGAGTGTTTGTGGTGGTGCCAATCTGACTGGAAGCATTATCCGCTATCCAACTAACAACCTGTTGACACTGGTCTTGGTTCAAGAGCGGTGTACTGCTGCGGTCCCCAAGAATTTGGGATAGGACGTGCGAGCGAGTAGATGTGGCCCTTTGTTGTGGCGAAATTAGAGCTTGCCCACGACCTCGGCCTCTGCCTGCACCACCATCACGTCCACTTCCTTGTTCCTTGCCAACGCCCTTGCGCATTTTGCAATGCTGTGCTGACGTGTATTCACTAGACTTGTGCGTTATATAATAATAGTTTGTGAAAAACGCACACAAGTGCACCTGTACGCTGCCACCGACAGGCACACACGTGCGGTTTTTAAATGCAAGCACGGACGCACTAAGAACCTAACAGGTTTTTAGGAGAAAAAATTACTGAGAAGTCTGACACTATCAGCCACTGCTGACTGACGTGTATTATACACTAGACTTGTGCGTTATATAATAATAGTTTGTGAAAAGCGCACACAAGTGCACCTGTACGCTGCCACCGACAGGCACACACGTGCGGTTTTTATTGCAAGCACGGACGCACTAAGATTGAACCTAACAGGTTTTTAGGAGAAAAAATTACTGAGAAGTCTGACACTATCTGGACTGTTTTAGACTGTGTACACCAGCTCCAGATATGATGAAGGCTGGTATACGGTCACCACTAGGAATGGCTATATACCCTGCCGGCCTGCCTGCCTGTATACTGCTACAATAGTCCTGACAAGGACTCTTCTGGTCACTAGCCTGTATTCCGACCTGGCTATACCCTGCCTGTATATAGCAACAATAGTCCTGAGAAGGACTCTGCTACTGTACTCCGACCTGGCTATACCCTGCCTGCCTGTATACAGCTAGAATAGTCCTGAGAAGGACTTCTGGTCACACTGTTTGCAGCCCTGCTACGGAAATAGCTATAAAGGGCCGCAAACCTTTCCCTGAAGCAGCGACCCTCTCCCTGCACTGACTGTCTGGATGGCTGTGAGCAGAGCACAGCGCGCCCGCCGGTATAAAGGCTCAGTCACGCTGTGCGGGCCGGCCAATCACTGCAATTCCACAACTAACAGGGCTGTGGCATTGCAGTGGTCTGCCAGCCAATCCCTGCATGAGGGCTGGCTCTCAAAAGAGCGCCAACATGCAGGGATGAAGACCACGAGTACAGCACGAGTATCGCGAGATTACTCGGTCCCCGCCGAGTAGCCCGAGTACAGTGATACTCGTGCGAGTACCGAGTAGTAACAAGCACACTCGCTCATCACTAGTAAGTACGTGTGTGCGTTTTCCCGCACGGACAACATGTCCGTTTTTGGTTGTCAATACGCAGGCACGGACCCGCTAAGGTATATGGGTCCGTGCCTGCACGGACGGCACACGTAGCATGTCCGTGTTCAGCACGTATCTTCCGTGTGCATTTTTAATCCAAACATCAGCAACACTTGTTTCCAATCTATCAGGTCAATTAAAGGCCATTAATTCTAGCGCCAAACACTCATATCCTGTCTCATTTGCAAGCCAGACAGCAGCTGGGCACCTGTCCTCCCACTGCAGGGGAACACTGAGCTAAGGCAACACCACAGGTACTCATAATGGCGCCTAGGATCAATACAGAGAGGCTGATTGGGGAAGTAGAGAGGCATCAAGAGTTATAGGACACACATATTGATGGATACCATGACAGGTTGATGGTGGAGAGAGCATGGATGGTTGTGGCTGAACAAGTCTACCCCAGAAATGGATAGTCTCAAAGCACCCCTGGCAGGAAAAATAAATATGGTGAGTACAGATATTTTGATGGATTCTGTCATTACCTACATGGGCTCATTCTGTTGCCAGATGATATCCATATTTTCATAGTATATTAGGCATTTATTAATGGGCCTGACTCATTTTGAGCTACACTAGTGACACACATACAGGAAAGTGTGCGTCTTGTTGGTTTTGGTGGAGTCTTTGCTTTTGTAAGACTGGACAAATGGATATTTGGCCTGTTAAGCATTTCATGCATTTGCCAAATACATAGCATGTTGGTAAAGCAACAGGCTTACATGTTTTAAAAATGACATACCTAGATAGTATATTGTTGGTGTGCAACATCCCTATACTCATTGTTTCACCTGCATAGGACTGCTTGTTTTTTTTTTGCAAACCGTTTATATAAATGTTCATTTCCTTTTTGTTGTCTTTGTGTACATAAATATTACACATATGGCAATGTCTGTTTTTTGGCCATGGCTTTTTGCCAAGGTTTATTCATGCCTTAACAGTTGATTTTGAGATACAAAAGAAAAGCTGCTTTTTTTACATTTTCAATTTGTATTGGCATGGTAACTGGGTTATTATGGCTTGCTTATGTGTCTAAAATGACACTATATGCTAGACATGGGTGATGGTTTAGTTTTCATCTGGATTTGTAAACGACATATATTTTTTATGAACATTACAAGAACTTAGTGGCATAGATTTGTTAATTTTATGTTTGTTAAAAATATTCTGTTGTTGATTTGTTACAGTGGATATGGTTAAACGGCGTTGGCGGTCTGCACGTGACCAATTTCGTTGCGAATTTAACCCAGTAGCTACCACAGCTGCAGCTTCCAAGAAGAAAAAATATGTCCATTATGACAGACTCAGCTACTTTATGCCAATTATGGAGGTTACAAAGTAAGTTTAAAGTTTGTGATCACATGGATTTATTGTTTTTATTTATACCCACTTTAATATTGTCATTTCATCACATAGTACCGAGGATAATCTAGAAGACAGTGAGGAGGCCCAGTCCACAGTCGTAACAGCAACAGCAACATCAGCATCCGAGATGGAGCCAACCTCCTATCAACAACCCAGAACTCCATCCAGCCAGAAGCAGACGAAGTGTCATCTGATTTGGGTTTGGGAACAAGTCAATCCACTATTCCAATCACAGGCCAGTCTACAGGGCAACAAAGTGGCCCATCACCAGTTCTTGCAGAGAGTAGTCCACAACAACATGTAGGCACACAGCCAAGACCAACAACAAATACCCTGCGCACAATAGCTCAATCTATCCGTGGACGCAGACATAGGCGTTATGAGGATTTACGTTCCCTGCCAGATATCATTGATACCAGAATAATACACATGATGAATTCACTGATACCAGAGAGAGATAGAGAGAGATTTTGTCGCTCCATCTCTCCCTCTCTTGCATTGGTTGCACCTGAAAGGCAAGACAGATTGAGGGCATCCTTAATCACACTGATTTCTGCTACCCAACGTCAGCCTGAGCTCATATATGTTTTCGAAGTGATAGAGCAATGAAGAGCAAATCCACGTGGCCCACACACACACACGACACAACTAACTGTTGAAATCCAAACTGATGAACAGACATCTAATTCTCAACTAAATACTGTAGTTCAACAAACACATATACAGTGGCCCTCTACTTCTTTGGGTAGTGAATCACAAAATAGACCAACAACTATCCCACACCAAACAGGTCCGTTATTTACACAAATGCCATCACAACAACCATCTTTTTACCAACAAGGCCCCCCAACAGACACCTATGCAACCCTCTATTAACTATCCAAGTAATGTAAGTAATGTTCATAGACTACCACAAATGGTACATCAACCAGCATCCTACTATATGCAACCTAATCCACAGCAACAATACTTTCAAAGTCAGCCTTACCCTACCAACTTCACATACCCACATACTCAGCCTCTACCGTCACATCAATATGTTCCACCTACACTTGGTCTTCCATCTGGTCAAACAACTACAGCTATGTTTGTTCCAAGCACAACAAATGTAACTAGTGTAAACACTGTTCAGGCACTTACTACAACATCTAGTGTTGTGCAGCCAATGTATTCAGTAGGTGACAATGCGATGGAGACTACACAGGAGAGCATCACTAGCCTTAATGATTTAGTTGACACATAATTTGATATAGCTATTGTAAGAATAACATTTTGGAATGTTTTTTTGGTTAGGGCTGTTCTCAAAACATTCCAAAATGTTACATATTACATAGCCCATATGTGTAGGTTTTTTTGTTCAGAATGGGTCAAAATGCTAAAGAACGTTACTCTATCACTTTCAAAACAGTACCTGCGTGTTTCAATGTTGCCTTGCTGTGGACATGAGGTTATGACCATCCATTTATCACAACTGTGTTCTGGGAAAATATGCACGCACATAACCAACTACATTTACATTCAAACACCTTTATCTATATTGAAAAATCCTGCCAATATGCAGTATCTGCATATGGTCTGGTCCCATACTTGTATTCCAATAGTGTCAAACAAATTATGTTTGCGTGACATTATTGCATAATACAGTATGGTGGTTTGTCTGGGATAATGTCTCAGAACAAATTTTGTATAATAGTAAAAAGAATACAGGGTGTCTTGCTAAAGATAACAGGAATACATAGTTAATTAAAAAAACAGTAATCTTTGTTTTGTGACAATATTTGAACAAAAAATGTAATTATTTATCATTAATTTGGCAATCACAAAAACCCATAATTTGGGAATAATTGGGAATACAATAACTCAAAATTATTTTTTTAACAACAAAAAAGAGAATTTTGTTACTTACCGTAAATTCTTTTTCTTATAGTTTCGTATTGGGAGACCCAGACCATGGGTGTTTAGCTTCTGCCTCCGGAGGACACACAAAGTACTACACCCAAAAGTGTAGCTCCTCCCTCTGAGCTTATACACCCCCTGGTAGCCAGTCCTAGCCAGTTTAGTGCAAAAGCTGAAGGAGAATAGCCACCCACAAGTAGAACCGAGTAAGAACCGGAACAACCGGAGACTCTGTCCACTACAACAGCCGGTGATAACACACGGAACAAGAAAATTGCCAACAGGCATCAGGGAGGGAGCTGGGTCTCCCAATACGGAACTATAAGAAAAAGAATTTACGGTAAGTAACAAAATTCTCTTTTTCTTTATCGTTCCTTTGGGAGACCCAGACCATGGGACGTTCCAAAGCTGTCCCTGGGTGGGAATAAACAGAAAAAACTAAGAAGTAGGCGGAGCCTAACTTCACAAGTGGGTGACAGCCGCCTGAAGGATGCGTCTGCCCAAGCTCCCATCTGCCGAAGCATGAGCATGCACTTGGTAGTGCTTCGAAAAGGTATGCAGGCTAGTCCAAGTGGCAGCCTGACAAACTTGTTGAGCCGTAGCCTGGTGCCTAAAAGCCCAAGAGGCACCGACAGCTCTGGTCGCGTGTGCTTTGATCCCCGGCGGGGGAGGCACCTGAGTACTCTGGTAGGCGTCCGAAATGGTCGATCTAATCCAACGGGCCAAGGTCGGCTTAGAAGCAGAGAGACCCTTGCGCCGCCCTATGGTTAGCACAAAAAGAGAGGTGCACCGCCTAAGCGCAGCGGTGCGAGACACATAAATCCGGAGAGCACGCACCAGATCTAGAGTATGCAGCGCTTTCTCAAAGCGATGAACAGGGGCCGGACAGAAGGAAGGCAAGGAAATATCCTGGTTAAGGTGGAAGGGAGAGACCACCTTAGGAAGAAAGTCCGGGGTCGGACGGAGAACTACCTTGTCTTGGTGAAAAACCAAAAAAGGTGACTCCGAGGAGAGCGCAGCCAAATCAGAGACTCTCCTGAGAGAAGTTATGGCAACTAGAAAGGCCACCTTTTGAGAAAGACGATACAAAGAAACCTCCCTAAGGGGCTCGAAAGGGTTTTTCTGCAATACCGTGAGGACCAAGTTAAGGTCCCAGGGATCCAAGGGCCGCCGATAAGGCGGAATGATGTGAGACGCACCTTGCATGAAGGTGCGGACCTGAGCCAGCCGGGCGAGACGCCGCTGGAACAGCACTGATAGAGCTGAGACTTGTCCCTTGAGAGAGTTGAGGGACAGTCCTAGCTGCAGACCGGACTGTAAAAAAGACAGAAGGGTCGGCAACGAGAATGGCCAAGGAGAATGGCCGGAAGAGCGACATCAGGACAGGAAAATTTTCCAAGTCCTGTGATAGATCTTGACGGAGGAAGACTTACGGGCCCGAGTCATAGTGGAGATTACTTCAGGAGGAATACCAGAAGCCGTCAAAATCCAGGACTCAAGAGCCACGCCGTCAATTTGAGTGCCGCAGAATTCGGGCGGAAAAACGGACCTTGCGAGAGCAGGTCTGGACGGTCCGGAAGATGCCACGGCATCTCCACGGACAGTTGGAGCAGGTCCGGATACCAAGTTCGCCTGGGCCAGTCCGGTGCAATGAGGATGACTCGACGACCCTCCATTCTGATCTTGCGCAGGACTCTGGGCAAGAGAGCTAGAGGGGGAAACACGTAGGACAGACGAAACTGAGACCAGTCTTGAACCAGAGCGTCCGCGGCGAAGGCCTGAGGATCGAGGGAGCGAGCCACGTAAACGGAACCTTGTTGTTGTGACGGGATGCCATTAGGTCCAAGTCCGGAGTGCCCCACTTGCGGCAGATTGACTGAAACACTGCCGGGTGCAGGGACCACTCGCCACCGTCCACGGATTGACGGCTGAGATAATCTGCCTCCCAGTTTTCTACGCCAGGGATGTGGACTGCGGATATGGTGGACTTTGAGTCCTCTTGCCATTGAAGAATGCGTTGGACCTCCAACATTGCCAGGCGGCTGCGTGTCCCGCCTTGGTGATTGATGTAGGCAACCGCTGTCGTGTTGTCTGACTGGACTCGAATGTGCCTGCCCGCCAACAGGTGGTGAAAGGCTAGGAGAGCTAGAAGCACAGCTCTGGTTTCCAGCACATTGATTGAAAGGGCTGACTCGGACGGAGTCCAAAGTGCCCTGTGCTCTGTGGTGGAGATGTACCGCTCCCCAGCCGGATAGGCTGGCATCCATGGTGAGAATCACCCAGGACAGAGTCAGGAAGGAGCACCCTTGGGACAGGGAGAGGGGTCGAAGCCACCACTGAAGAGAGCTCCTGGTCCGTGGCGACAGAGCCACTAAACTCTGTAAGGAGGAAGACCGCTTGTCCCAACAGCGGAGAATGTCCAGCTGCAGAAGACGCAGATGGAACTGGGCAAAGGGAACCGCCTCCATGGAGGCCACAATTTGACCCAGCACCTGCATCAGGCGCCTGAGGGAATAACGGCGGGGCCTCAGGAGAGAGCGCACTGCTAGCCGGAGAGACTGCTGTTTGATTAAGGGCAACTTCACAAGTGCCGGCAAAGTCTCAAACTGCATCCCTAGGTACGTGAGACTCTGGGTCGGAGTCAGAGTGGATTTGGGAAGATTGACAATCCAGCCGAATTTGGCTAGGGTGGCGAGAGTGAGCGAAACACTCCGCTGACAGTCTGCGCTGGATGGACTCTTGACCAGAAGGTCGTCCAGATAAGAAAGCACTGCTAACCCCTGGAGGTGCAGGACCGCAATCACTGCCGCCATGACCTTGGTGAATACCCGAGAGGCCGTGGCTAACCCGAAGGGGAGAGCCACGAATTGGAAATGATCCTCTCCTATCGCAAAACGTAACCAACACTGATGTGACACTGCGATTGGCACATGTAGATAGGCATCTCTGATGTCGATGGACGCCAGGAAATCCCCTTGGGTCATAGAGGCAATGACTGATCGCAGAGACTCCATGCGAAAATGCCGCACCCGGACATGCTTGTTGAGAAGCTTGAGATCCAGGATGGGCCGGAAGGTACCGTCCTTTTTTCGAACTAGGAAGAGATTTGAGTAAAAATCTCTGAACCGTTCCTGAGCGGGAACTGGGACAATCACTCCGTTTGCCTGCAAGGACGCCACGGCCTGCGAGAAGGCGGCGGCCTTGGAGCAGGGGGGAGTTGAGAGAAAAAATCTGTTTGGCGGGCTGGAAGAGAATTCTATCCTGTAGCCGTGAGATATGATGTCTCTCACCCACTGATCGGAGACTTGCTATAACCAAGCGTCGCCAAAGTGGGAGAGCCTGCCGCCGACTAAGGACGTGGCTGGAGCGGGCCGAGAGTCATGAGGAAGCTGCCTTAGTGGCAGAACCTCCTGCGGTCTTCTGCGGACGCGCTTTTGGGCGCCAGTTGGATTTCTGATCCTTGGCTGAGTTAGCGGGCGAGGCGGAAGGCTTAGAGGATGACCAGTTGGAGGAACGAAAGGAACGAAACCTCGATTGATTCCTATCCTGGGCGGGTTTCCTGGTCTTGGTTTGTGGCATGGAAGTACTCTTCCCGCCAGTAGCTTCTTTAATGATTTCATCCAGCTGTTCACCAAACAGCCGTGAACCAGAAAAAGGGAGCCCAGCAAGAAACTTCTTGGAAGAAGCATCTGCCTTCCACTCTCGAAGCAACAAAATCCTGTGGATAACAAGAGAATTAGCTGAAGCCACCGCAGTGCGGTGAGCAGCCTCTAGCATGGCAGACCTGGCATAAGATGAAAAAGCTGAAGCCTGAGAAGTTAAGGTAACCATCTCAGGCATAGATTCCTTGGTGAGGGAATGCATCTCCTCTAGAGAAGCAGAGATGGCTTTGAGAGCCCACACTGCTGCAAAAGTCGGGGAAAACGCGGCCCCCGCAGCTTCATACACAGATTTGGCCAGAAGGTTAATCTGACGGTCAGTGGAATCCTTAAGTGAGGTGCCGTCAGCCACCGACACAACGGTCCGGGCTGAGAGCCTAGATACCGGAGGGTCTACCTTTGGGGAGTGAGACCACTCCTTGACCACCTCAGGTGGAAATGGAAACCGGTCATCAGAACCACGCTTTGGAAAGCTTTTGTCAGGGCAGGCCCTGGGTTTGGTCACAGCGGTCTGAAAACTGGAGTGGTTAAAGAACACACTCTTTACTCTCTTAGGCGAGGTAAACTGATGTTTTTCTGCCAGAGAGGGTTGCTCCTCTGACACTGGCGGATTGAGATCCAGCACAGAATTAATAGAAGCAATCAAATCACTAAGATCTGAGTCACCCTCAGAGAAATCGAAGGGATACATAGCCTCCGAGCCCCCAGTGAGGGCATCCTCCTCATCTTGAGAGTCAGCTCTTGAGACAGAGCCGTGGGATGGGGAAGGGGAGGAAACCCTGCGCCTTCATTTAGAAGGACGGCGTCTGGGATCAGATGATGAATTCTCCGTGAGCTCCGATGGACGGAGGTCAGAGGATAGGAATCCTCTGTCAAGAGTATTAGAGGCACCCTGTGAGAGGGGCTGATGCATATTCATCAAAGTCCTGGACAAAAGTCCCATGGACTCAGCAAATGACTGGGATATGGACCTAGAAAAGGACTCTACCCAGGCCGGGCGTTCAGTCACAGGTGCAGCAGCAGCCTGAGAGACCACTGGGGGTGAGACTCCAGGCTGTGGCACCGCCAAGTTAGAGCAACCATCACAGTGTGGATAAATGCTCGGCTCAGGCAGCAGGAGCTTACATACAGTGCATGCAGAATAAAGCTTTGGAGCCTTGCTCCTTGTGTGAGACATGCTGCTGGAGTGGGGGCTTTGCAGAGAATGAACCCCAGGGAGAATATACAGAGGTCCACAACCGGAGACCGGCTGTGGCTTACCAGACCGCTGAGCGCGGTGTTGTGTGCCCTCCAGATCCCGAAGCCCGGTCCCCCAGTCGCAGCACCTCAGCAGAGATGCAGAATGCAGGATGTCCCAGAGCAGAGCGACTTCTGCCTGAGAAACTAGGGGGCATTCCTATAAAAGAGTGGGAACTGGAGGGCTAAAGAGACCTGTGTCGCCCTGGGCAAGCCAGGGGACACAGGTCACACACCACCACACCCTACATCCCAGGTAGGCACATCTAAGCTGAACCAAAAATCCTTGTTGCCTTCCTCCAGAGGCTGATGATTCACACCAGGGGGTGGGCCAGGCGGTTGGCTCCGTCCACCAAGGAGATCACAGCTCTGGAGGCAGGAAGTACCAGGCAGATTAGCCCAGGCAGGGCAAGAGTGAAGTCTAGCTGAGGGCTAGAAAGGAGTAAACCGCTAAGTGAAAGTGAAGGAAAGAGAAGTAGTAAAGGAGGAAAGCAAGAGTGGTGACAGAGAGAGAAAAGCCTGAAGAGTCCAGCTAAGTGCAGGACAGGTCAGCAAGGTCAGCAACGGCGGTGACTGTCTGGAGGGGGACCGTTTGGAAGTTCCTGGAAGGACCCCGTAGGCTGTGTGCCCGGTGGTCTGGAGCAGTGTTCCGAAGGACAGTCAGCACCAGGGCAGGGGCCTCTCGGACCCCGGCAAGGCTTGGAGTCGCCGTAAATTGCCGAATCAGTCAGTGAAGGGGACGTAGATCCCCCAACAACCAAGACCCGAGTGAAGGCAACAGCCCAACCTGTACAACAGAGACATCGCCACCGCCAGGGCACCAGTTTCTGAGGGCCAGCGCCTGCGGGCAAAGAGTAGAGCTCCTCCGGCGCAGCTTGAAGCCGGGGAGCGGGTTACCGGTGGGGACCCATCGCAACCAACAAGTACACAAGGTGCAAGGAAGAGAGACATCACCGTCACCTACTGGGAGAGCAATTGCAGCCGTCCGTGGGACCGTCTTACCAGCCGTTTGGTTTACCGTACAAACTGTGTCAACGTCTCAGGCCGAGTGAGTACCACAGTGCCGCAAGGCACAGCGCTGCCCCCGCGTCCCTGCGCCCACCAGTCCCTGCACCTCCCAAACCGTCACCGGGCCCCGGGATCACCGACCCCTACCCACGGAGGGGCAACACAACACCTGGCTGCTCCGCATCACCATCCCCGGGACCCCCGTATTGAGCAGCGGTGGTGAAATCACCACAACCGTGGGTGGCGTCACGGACTATAAACAATCCCCACACCCAACCAATCCCTTTCACTCACGGGCGGCGAGGAGTGCCGCTCGAGAAACCCCCGGGATCCGGCCTCCAGCTCGAGCCACCACTGAGCAGCGGCCGCCAGACCCGAGCAGAAGGGGTGAGCGTAGTGTGCTGACACCCTCCTCCCCGCCCGCGACAGACCTGCAGGGAAGGAGGGATGCCCCAGCAGTGGGGAGTGTCCCTCTTCAGTGTAGAACGGCCACCGGGAGGAGCCGAACCTGTCCCTCTGCATGAGTGACATGCGAGGGCAGGAAAATGAAACTAGGCCTCCGGCGAAGCCGGGGCCTAAATTTAAGCTGCGAGGCCGACAAGCAGGCACCATCGGCGCGGTTCTCAGGCAAAAGCTAGAGAACCCGCCGGAAAAGTTAAAACAATCACATACAGCATACTCTCCCCTTACAATAAAGAACCGGGACCCCCAACATAAACGTCTCAGGTACTTAGCTGCTGAGACGCAGGGCCATGTCCCTGGGGATGAGTGCTCCAGTCCCACAGAATCCTCAAGGGGCTGTGGATGGAGACCGGACTCCTGCCAGGCATGGAGACCGTGCTGGCTCCCACATCAAGCCAGAGCCCAGAAGGGATGGTGAAGGAGCGCGGCATGTAAGGCTGCAGCCTTGTAAATCAACCTTAAGAACACCGCCGACACAGTGGGGTGAGAAGGGACATGCCGGGAGTCCAGACATGGACCCGCTTTTCTTCAAACTCTTTCGAAAAGTCAAACAAATCAGATGAGAATGCATGTGTGGATGTATGCCTCCTGACACAAAGCGATAAACTGGCTAGGACTGGCTACCAGGCCGGTGTATAAGCTCAGAGGGAGGAGCTACACTTTTGGGTGTAGTACTTTGTGTGTCCTCCGGAGGCAGAAGCTAAACACCCATGGTCTGGGTCTCCCAAAGGAACGATAAAGAAAACACAAGTAATCCAAAATAACAAGAAAAATATATACCTATGTATGGGCATTTTGTCTTTTTTGAAACATATATGTTTGTGATTATGTAAAAGAGTGATATAACTAAAGAACAATGTCCTAATTAGACAGTATTAGGCAGATTTAAACTAAAATAATCTTTAAACTGATTCCTCACTTGTAGACCAGAAGTGACCAAATTGGTCCTTCCACTACCAATACCTACTAATGGGGCATTTAGAGGTGGCACATCGTCAATGTCATCGTCATTGCTTTCATGTAATCTACAGTAATTATGTAATATTATTGTAGCTTTCATGACAGCCTTGACGGTGGTTGGTTGGAGCTGGATGGTGGTTTGATAAATGCGCTATCTTGATGCTAAAATGCCAAAGGCTCGTTCCACATAGCAACGTGCCCTGGCCAATGTGCTATTAAATTGGGCTTTTGATCTGTCCAGTCCTCGTCTTGGATAAGGACGCATCAAATGCCTCGACAAGGCAAACCCCTGATCTGCAACCATGACAAATGGTGCATTAGGGCCATTAGTACCAGGTAAAGGTCTGGGTGCAGGCAAATTTAGGTTGTTAAACATTAATCGTCTTGCTAAACGTGAGCTTCTGAAAATTCTAGCATAAGAGGCACTGCCATAGGCCCCAATATCAGCAAATAGAAAACAGTAGTTAGTGTCTACCAAAGCCAACTTATGGAAATTAAAATATCTAGAAACAGAGTTAGGTGGTTTCTTCACTCTAATGTGCTTTCCGTCTATGGCACCAATACAGTTCGGAAATGATGTCTTCTCAAAATATTCTTAAGAAATGCGCATCCAATCCTGTGATGTAGGCTGCTTCATGACATGATGCTTAAGGGTTTCCCATAGCACAGTGCAGGTAGTCAGTATTATCATGCCAATTGTCGATCTTCCCAATAAAAATTCAAAACGTAGACTGCTGATGAATTGGCCAGTTGCAAGGTAACTAAAAATAAGAAGGACATGACATTACTATATATTTATTATAGTGGTATCTGTTTTTGTAACTAATGTTTAATACAATGGCTGGATACATACAATGTTTAACAAATTTTGTATGCTTTTCTGGTAAATCAGAAAGAAAAGACGTTTATTTCCATATTGGAAATTTAATTATATCTCTGTTTAAGGCCCTGTGCGCACTTACCGGATTTTGCCGCGGATTTTCTGCGGATTTGCTGCATGTTTCGCTGCAGAAAATGTTCATAACATCTCTGCAGTGAATCACCAGCAAAACCTATGGGGAAAAAAATCCTGTGCGCACTACGCGGATTTTGACAGCTGCATGTTTTGCTGCGGGATTCCCGCAGCAAAAACAATTGCATGTCAATTCTTTTCCGCACATCGCTGCGGGATTTCACTCCAATGTAATCGTGAAATCCCGCAGGGAATAACGCAGGCAGCAAATTCTGTGCGGTTCACTGCGTTTTCCTGCGTTATTCCCTGCGGTATTTCGCGGTTCACCTCCGGTAATGTACATTGCTTGCCTGCGGTTTTGAAGGGAAGTGATGTCATTACAGGAAGAGGAAGCCGTGCAGAGAGTAAACACACACATCACAGACAGACATAGAACACATAGACACAGACACATAGAACACACATAGAAAGCAAATGGAAATATAGAAAACAAAACACATGGGCTCCGCTGTATTTTTACCTTCCAGCCGAGGTAAGCACACAGCGGCGGGCCGGTATTCTCAGGCTGGGGAGGGAGAGGGGCAGGGTTAATGTCCCCCGCCTCACTCCCCCTCCCGCAGCCGAGAATATCAGCCGCAGCTGCCCCGGCACTGTCGCATGCATTATGCGGCAGTACCGGCGTGTCCCCGGCTCTTCCTGCCGCCGTGTAGCAGTGGCAGTCAGGGTAATACAAGGAGTTAATGGTGGCGGATCACCGCCATTAACTCCAGGCTTGATCATGGCAGCATCTATGAGACAGCTGACATGATCAACCCGTAAGTAAAGTGAATAAAACACACAGAAAAATCCTTTATTTAAATAAAACACAAACAAGCCTCGTTCACCCTTTTATTAACCCCTACCTTCTTCTGTCTATTTCTCTATCATCTCAGAATGAAATGACTTTTTTTTTTTTTCAATGTGCTTTATTGCAATGAATGCAATAAAGCACATACCAACCCGCACGCGGCAAAACCGCGGCAATACCGCGAACAATACCGCGGTAAAACCGCGGCAAACCGCATTCGGTTTTCGGGTGCGGTTTGCCACGGTTTTTTAATCTTTGAATACCTGCAGAATTTTCTTGAGAAAATTCCATTTTCCAGTGCGCACATAGCCTAATAAACAAGATTGTTTGAATTTTGAATCTCGTTTCATTTTTCAATTACATGGTAGAATGGGATGTTTAAGCACTCTGGCCGTGTTATGTGACTAAAAAGTACTATTATGGGATATTAAAGGTTTAAACAAGCATACATAAAGATATGTGTTTTCATATGGGTATTTACAGCATGGGTTAAAATAGAAACACATTTCAAACCAACAAATTAACGTCTGAGTAGACATTTTAACACTTACCGTAAAGTAACCAACAAGCGTTCCTCAGGGGAGATGCTGAGACGCATACAGGTGTCTTGATGCTTCAATTGGTGATGCACTAGGCCAAGGATGTTGTCAAAGGACGTGATGGTGATATGGCAGTAGGCTTGAAATTTAGGTCGAAATTTGCGTATTTCTCCATATAGAATATTAAAATGGCCATGCGTCTTCCTTAGCTTGACAAGGGGGTGGATCCACATCCTTTTTTCAACAGGTGGTTCATATTCAAGCATATGTCTCCTAACCCCAAATCTCCTAGATATCAACCATAGCAAATACATGGTTGCGTCATTGGAGAGAGACATTTTTGAGTCAGTCTAATGAGTGGAAGAGCCTAAATACAATGATTTGAAATGTTTTTAAACCTTATCCACTGATGAGGGACGGAAATTGACCAATTTACAACACCAGGATCTCATGATGAAGGATTAACAACGTTATTTGGGTAAGATTGCGTACCTCTAAAAACCAACGGCACTCGGATTGCATACGTACGTATTTTATGCCAAGACGGACATTCCACACGTACACACGGAGAGCATACGCCATCACACGGATGTCATACGTACGGGAGAAACACCCCTAAAAAACGGAACATGGACCCGAAAAACTGAACATTAGACACGTACGTTTTTTATGCGGAAGTGTGTTTTTGGCCTAAAACACAGTGTCAGTGTTACCAAATTGTAATTAATAGTCGGTATCCGTGGCTCTACTTCTGCCTAAAGGCCAATACTTTACTAGCAGCAACCTAGCATACTTTTGGTGGCTTCATATCTTACAGAACCTATATAGTGTACTGCTCTTATTAAAACACAGTGTCAGTGTTACCAAATTTTAATTAATACTCGGTGTCAGTGGCTCTACTTCTGCCTGAAGGCCAATACCTTACTAGCAGCAACCTAGCATACATTTGGCGGCTTCATATCTTACAGAACCTACATAGTGCCCTGCTCTTGCTAAAACACAGTCTGAGTGCCAAAAACCAATACTAAAATAAAAGTGGTGTCAAACCCTGTTTTCTTTTACGGCTGAAAGACTTTCACATCTTTGTCGACTCCTCCAAGTGATACTTTGTCCAATAAAAGGTACCTTGCGGTTTTTAGACTTACAGAAACAGATATCGTGGGAAACTATTAACACAAGTTTAACAACCCGGCATCAGTGTCGTTCCACTGCCTGTACAAAAGGTCACGTTACAGTATTCACCTTCAAATACACAAAAAAAAATGGGAAAAAGAGGCGGTAAGGGCCGTGGACGAGGTGGTAGAGACAGTGGTGGTCGCCCAAGCAGTGTGACCGAGCCAAAGAAAAAGGTTCCTGCTTTATCATTCTCTGTCTTCCTATGCCAATTTTCTTGTCCACGTGGGAAACCACTCTTGCGCCCTGAACAGTGCGAACAGGTAAAGAGTTGGCTAGCCAAAAATACCTCCAGTTACTTGTCGAGTAGCAAATCCCAAGGGTCCACACAGACAGACTTGAGTAGCCCAGAGGCTGGCCCATCAAATACTCAGCCTGGTCCTCCTTCCTCACATCAGTAATCAGTATTCTGACCCCAAAGCAGGTTACTCTAAGGAACTGTTTAAGGGACCCTTTGACCTTTCTTGTATATCACCGCGCACCACCCCCAACGCAGGTGAGGCCGTGGTGTGCAGTGATGCACAGATCTTTGAGCACCCAAGGTCAGAAGAAAGCCATGTTGTTGGCCGCGATATGCTGGGCAATCAGGTGGAAGTGTTGGAGGATGATGAGACAGTTGCCATCGGGTCAGCCTGAAATCTCCATTACCAAAGATGTTGATGTAACAGGGTGAAAGACATACAATATAGTGGATTATATCTGTGCTATGATTTGAATGGCCACCGGGTGTCACGGTAGAGCATGACTGGGCACAGTTGATTTTTAAAACAGTGTGGCAGTTGGGCGAAAAAAGTGCGTGCGTGTGCTGGAGCTGTTAAGGAGAGGAGAGTGTGGTCCTGTGGGCTCGGTTGCTTTCTTTTGAGCAAATGGAATGACTGCTGATCTGTCTCCACAGTAGGATTTGTATTGCTCCGTCATAAAGGAGTTGCTGAACTAAGGAATGAAGTGTTTAAGTCGTGGTTTAAAAGGAATGTATCGCGTTTTTTTTTTGTAGTAAAAATAGTGATTATGAAATCAAGTATTTTTAATACAAAATGAAAATCGCAGCTTATTTAGTTTTTATTTTATTCTAACTTTACTGGAGGCACTGGGGGCCATGCTGGATTTGCTGTGTGTGTAACGACAGTTACTCACTCCTTTATGGCAGCCCCTGTGCATAGAGAACAGTGATCGGGATCCGACCCCATCATTTACGTTACAGTGGGCGTCTGCTGTGACCTGGACGCGCCCCCTGGGCTGTCCAGATCACAGCAGCGGGAGGAGATCAGCGCCATCATTGTGGAGCTCACAGCGTATGCTGTTTGCTCCACTATACCCCGGTCAACCGCCGGGATATGCGAGTACGGGCCGCCTACCCTAACCTTTCCCCCGCCGTTACCGTTTCCGATGAAACCATCTCCCTCCGCTGCTGTGTGTGTGCCACTGCATGTGAGTACCGCCGCTGCTACCACTGATACTGTCTGCATGGCTGTGTATCTAATCCTCTCCTGTATGATACTGTCTGCACGGCTGTGTATCTAATCCTATGTGATACTGTCTGCATGGCTGTGTATCTAATCCTCTCCTGTGTGATACTGTCTGCACGGCTGTGTATCTAATCCTCTCCTGTGAGATACTGTCTGCTGAGAGCCGTGTATCTAATCCTGTCCTGTGTGATACTGTCTGCTGAGCCATGTATCTAATCCTCTCCTGTGTGATACTGTCTGCATGGCTGTGTATCTAATCCTATCCTGTGTGATACTGTCTGCACGGCTGTGTAGCTAATCCTATCCTGTGTGATAGTCTGCATGGCTGTGTATCTACTCCTATCCTGTGTGATACTGTCTGCACGGTTGTGTATCTAATCCTATCCTGTGTGATACTGTCTGCACGGCTGTGTATCTAATCCTATCCTGTGTGATACTGTCTGCACGGATGTGTATCTAATCCTATCCTGTGTGATACTGTCTGCACTGCTGTGTATCTAATCCTATCCTGTGTGATACTGTCTGCACTGCTGTGTATCTAATCCTATCCTGTGTGACACTGTCTGACCGGCTGTGTATCTAATCCTATCCTGTGTGATACTGTCTGCTGAGCCATTTATCTAATCCTATCTTGTGATACTGCCTGCAGGGCTGTGTATCTAATCCTATCCTGTGTGATACTGTCTACTGAGCCGTGTATCTAATCCTATCTTGCAATACTGTCTGCAGGGCTATGTATTTAATCCTATCCTGTGTGATACTGTCTGCACGGCTGTGTATCTAATCCTATCCTGTGTGATACTGTTTGCTGAGCCGTGTATCTAATCCTATCGTGTGATACTGTCTGCACTGCTGTGTATCTAATCCTATCCTGTGTGACACTGTCTGCACGGCTGTGTATCTAATCCTCTCCTATGTGATACTGTATGCTAAGCCGTGTATCTAATCCTATCCTGTGTGATACTGTCTGCTGAGCTGTGTATCTAATCCTGTCCTGGGTGATACTGTCTGCTGAGCAGTGTATCTAATCCTATCCTGTGTGATACTGTCTGCTGAGCTGTGTATCTAATCCTGTCCTGGGTGATACTCCTGCTGTCCTTGGTGATACTTTTGACATTTCTGGTCACCAACAAAATGGCTCTGCACTGTGTCCCTACATGTCATTCTCTGTTATCTATTGTAAACACTCAGATTAGGAGGGGGGATGCCTGCCATCACACACAGGAGAGCAGACTCCGCCCACTTTACTGCAGCTATAATGTGAGTTTTTTCTACAGTTGGATTTCTGTAGGATTGCAGAAGCTGCTCCCCCTAGTGTTTAAGAGCGGAAATAGTGGAAACTATCAAACTTTTTTTTTTTTTTTTTATATTTTGCTCAATTAACCCCTTAACGACCCATGACGTACTAGATACGTCATGGATCGTGTGCCGGTAAGCCCCGCCCCCTGCCGCCGGCGGGCGGCGGCGAGACGCGCATATATCAGCTGTTGTCAACAGCTGATATGTGTGCCTGCTAGCCGCGGGTGGAATCGCTTCCACCCGCGGCCATTAACCCCTTACATTTCGCTGCCAAAGTCTTGGCAGCGATATGTACATGGGCGCCGCCATGACACTGACTTACCCCGCCCCCACCGGAAGTCACGTGACATGATCACGTGACTTTCGGCGGTTGCCATGGTAGCACAGGGTCATGTGATGACGCCTGTAGCTAACATGAGTCACTTCCTCTCAATGCCGGAATACAGCCGGCATTGAAAGTGAAGCAGCAAATCTGCAGTTCTCAGCTCTGTAGCTGAGATCTGCAGATAGTGCAGAGCGATCGGATTGCTGATCGCAATAGCCCCCTAGGGGGACTAGTAAAATAAAAAAAAAAGTAAAAAAAAAGTTTTAAAAAATTAAAAAAAAATAAAAAAACCTAAAAGTTCAAATCACCCCCCTTTCACCCCATTGAAAATTAAAGGGTTAAAAAAATAAAAAATACACACATATTTGGTATTGCCGCGTTCAGAAATGCCCGATCTATCAAAATATAAAATCAATGAATCTGATCAGTAAACGGCGTAGCGGCAAAAAAATTCCAAACGCCAAAATTACGTTTTTTGGTCGCCGCAAATTTTGCGCAAAATGCAATAACAGGCGATCAAAACGTAGCATCTGCGCAAAAATGGTACCGTTAAGAACGTCAGGTCGAGACGCAAAAAATAAGCCATCACTGAGCCTCAGATCCTGAAAAATGAGAACGCTACGGGTTTTGGAAAATGGCGCAAAACGTGCGCCACGTTTTTTGGACAAGCTTGTGAATTTTTTTGAACCCCTTAGATACAAGTAAACCTATACATGTTTGGTGTCTACAAACTCGCGCCGACCTGAGGCATCATACCCACACATCAGTTTTACCATATAGTGAACACGGTGAATAAAATATCCCAAAAACTATTGTACAATCCCACTTTTTTTGCAATTTTTCGGCACTTGGAATTTTTTTGCCGTTTTCCAGTACACTATATGGTAAAACTTATGGTTTCATTTAAAAGTACAACTCGTCCCGCAAAAAACAAGCCCTCATATGGCAAGATTGATGGAAAAATAAAAAAGTTACGCCTCTCGGAAGAAGGGGAGCAAAAAACAAAAACGCAAAAACGGAAAGTGCCCGGGGGCTGAAGGGGTTAAAAAAAAAAAATATTTAAACAAAACATTTAAATATTATTACTTTACATTTTTTCAGTTATTGAAATGTTTTTTTTTTTTTCTGACAATACATTCCCATTAAATATACAAGAAGCAGAGTGAATATTGCAAGTAGACAGATCTGCCATCTTGGATAACCAACTGGCCTCCTGCGAATTAATCCTGAGTGCTGTATCTGTGTGGCAAAAGACATCGAAATAAGTCTGTGAGTTATAACTATTGAGAGATCAGTCAATGTGTGTTAACAGTTAGATAGGGGCACTTAGTTAGAGCAAAGACTCCTTATAAAAAAAGGACTACTGTTAAAGAGTTGTTTACAGAGAAAGCACTGTGCTAAATGAAGACGTTTTGCATTAATCCAGAAGGTATATAAAGTGTAACTGTGTTTTACTCATGGCAGAGGACTAAAATTATTTTTTGATTCCTCCCACTGCCCGAAAGATAAAGTAATTACATAAAAGTATGAGTGTGTGTATATATATATATATATATATATATATATATATAGTGTTAAGTGTTTTCTGCAGAGGAACTTAAGGGGAGAATTGACTGGGTACCCTATGTAAATTGTGAATATAAGGGCAGTGGCGGTTGTAAGATTGTACTCTTGGAAAGACCACGTACCACAACCCGTAGTAGCACATCCTGGGTAATCCCCAGTAATATTTAAGGGAGGGAGTAGATAGCCGAAGAATATAGTCCTCACCCTCCCTACGAGCCGTTACTTGACGTTCTCTGAGCTGCATAGATTATTAACTGTATTGTTTGGGCTGTTGTGGCCTATAAGCTGTAAGGAGCTGCGATTGTTCAGTCACTGAAACACAAAGCAAAACTGTTATTTATCATCATTGCGTCTCTGAGTCCTCCATAGCACCACCGTATGTCTGCCTACAACACTGACATTTGGGTGTTACCTTGACCTACAGGAATTTGAAGACGACCGGGTCGATGATGAGGGGACTGATCAACATGGACGGTGGCATGGATTGCGATAGCAGCAGTGCAGAGGAGCATGTGCCCATAAACCGCAAAAAGGCTGTAAGAGATAGGGTTTCGACCACTGCCAGAGGTCAATTAACTGTTCACCTGACACCACCACCTGTGGCATCTCAGAGTTCAAGGGTCCGAGCACCACCTGACCTGTGCCATCTGAGAGTCCAAGGGGGTGAAGGGGTTAAAAATTACAATTTGCATTTCTTTCACTCACTTTTATGAATCTTTTTTATATGTTCTGGGGAACACACCTAAAACATAATTGCACTAGTTCTTCAGTTTTCAGAAAAACATCTACTAAGGCACCAATTTGAGTACTGGACACACACACGTGCCCGTAATAGATGGTGCACCATTTGGTCTTCAGGGTATAATTGATGGAATTCCAGGACCCATTGAAAACTAGATATTGAGCTACCAAACATGAAAAATCATTCTAAAAATTGTTATTCACAAAGGGCTGATGCTCCTAAAAACACATTTTCAAAAAAATTATCTGACTGGGGGAGAAGGGGGTGACACGGGGTATGAGTGGGTGATTCGGATATAGGCATTTTTTGCAATTAATGGCTAATGTTGACTTTTTTTCCTTTACTGAAGCACTTTTAGGCTATGTGCGCACGTCTCTGCGTTCCATTCCGCAGCGTTTAAATCACTGCATGTGTTTGAAAAAGCAGCCGAAAAGCTGCGTTTTGAAAGCATTGTGCATGTGGAATTCATGCGTTCTAGATGCTTGCTCTGCCATAGACAGATTGGGAAAAGTATCCGGAACGCACAAAAGAAGTGACATGTTGCTTTTTAGAAAGCAGCGTTTTGGCAAAATATTTGCGCAGCCGAAACGCTGCATTCTAAAACGCAACGTGCGGATGAAATTTGCACAATCTTCATAGATTGTGCTGGGAACGCAGGAAGCATACTTTTACGCTGCAGTACAGAACACAGCGTAAAAGCATGAAAAAAAAGCACATGTGCGCACATAGCCTTACATTTCACTTCTCTCCCCGAACAACTACGAGGAGGTAAGGCGAGAGATGCACCCAAGTGCTCTTAATATTTTCTAAATATTGGGATTTTGAACCCTGTGATAGGGTCTATCAGTTTTCAAATTTCAGGAACCAATGACATTCATTCATCACAGTTCCTGGAGGAAGATCTTGGTGGGTGCACAATGTATGCTCCTGCCATTTTGAAAGAAGAAAAGGAGGGTCAGGGGAAGACTTTTCTGGTACCGAAGGGGGGTTTAGAACACCTTTTTTTTGTTCATGTGACAAGTTAATCATGTCAGATGAGGAAAAAAAAATATTTTCAGTTACTGTCACTATTTTTTACTGGGATCGCCATTATTCTTTAAATAATTTAGCCTTCAGGGCTACCATTAAAAGGCAGATCGGTGGTCCTTAAAGTCACTGTCAACACAGAACGACTATTAAAACCCAGTACAGGTACCCATGCATTAATGCATGGCCATATATTAAATTCCACCTTCCCACCTGCTGGTTTTCCTTCCATCTCCGCTCTTTTCTTGCTCTATGAAGCCAGAGCTGTCAGACGGGAGCATGGAGATTGGGGGAAAACAAGCAAGTAGGAAGGTGCACTTAAAGAGGTTGGCCACTACTTCACATTGATAGCTTAAGGCCCCGTCACACTAAGCAACATCTCTAACAACATCGCTACTGATGGACAACTTTTGTGACGTAGCAGCGATGTTGCTAGTGATGTTGCTGTGTGTGACACCCAGCAACAACCTGGCCCCTGCTGTGAGGTCGTTGGTTGTTGCTGAATGGCCTGGACCATTTTTTAGTTGTTGCTGTCCCGCTGTGCAGCACAGATCGCTGTGTGTGACAGCGAGACAGCAACAACTTAATGTGCAGGGAGCAGGAGCCGGCTTCTGCGGACGCTGGTAACCACGGTAAACATCGGGTAACCAAGAATCCCTGTCCTTGGTTACACGATATTTACCTTCGTTACCAGCCTCCTGCTCTCTGCACGTGTAGCTGCAGTACACATCGGGTAATTAACCCGATGTGTGCTGTAGCTAGGAGAGCAGGGAGCCAGCGCTCAGTGTGCGCTGCTCCCTGCACGTGTAGCTGCAGTACACATCGGGTAATTAACTAGGAGGAGCTAGGAGAGCAGGGAGCCAGCACTAAGCAGTGTGCGCTGCTCCCTGCACGTGTAGCAGAGTACACATCGGGTAATTAACCCGATGTGTACTGTAGCTAAGAGCAGGGAGCCAGCGCTAAGCGGCGTGCGCTGGTAACCAAGGTAAATATCGGGTTGGTTACCCGATATTTACCTTAGTTACCAAGCGCAGCATGCTTCCAAGCGTAGCTGCTGGCTGGGGACTGGTCACTGGTTGCTGGTGACAGCTCACCAGTAGCGATGCTCCAGCGATCCCTGCCAGGTCAGGTTGCTGGTGGGATCGCTGGAGCGTCTGACTGTGTGACCTCTCACCAGCAACCTCCTAGCAACTTCCCAGCGATCCCTATCAGGTTGTATCGTTGTTGGGATCGCTGGTAAGTTGTTTAGTGTGAGGGTACCTTTAGCCTAAGGCCCTTTTCACACTGCGTTTTTACATACGCTCAGTGGTCCTGTTGAGGCATTAGTCCGAACCACCCCGCAAAACGTGTTTCGAACACATACACTGACAGAGCCATTGACTATAATGGAGCAGGCTCCGTTAGCATGTGCTCTCTTTTGCACATATACGTTTTCTGCAGACGGACACCTGAATGTAGTCGACTACGTTCGGCTGTCCGTCTGCAGAAAACCTATATGTGCAAAAATGGTACAAGACAGGGCAAAACCTACCGGAGTCTGATGGCCCTGTAGGCGCATGCGTCCAAAACACACTTTGCGGGGTGGGAGAGGGGACGGTTCGAACGGATGCCCTGACGGGACCACTGAATGTAATTAAAAACGTAGTGCGAAAGAAGCCTTAGTAGAGGCCATCAATGTCTGATCGGCCAGGGTCAGACACCTCGCACCACTGCTGGTTAGCAGTTCTATATCTCAGCGGCAAGCAGCAGGAGGCTGGAAATGCTCAGTTCTGGAACTGGCCAGTCTTATGATCACATCTGCCTATTGATTTAAATGGGAGGTAGATGTGCAGTAGCCAGCTGCTTTCATCTAATTGGACAGCTCCAGAAAGGAGCATTTCTGATCGCCAGCTCCCACTGCCACCAAGAACAACTGATGGGCAGTGGTGCGAGGTGTTAGGCTGCGCACAGTGCGTTTTTCGCGGCGTTTTTGCGCATTTTTCGGGTGCGTTTTTGGCTTCAAAACTGCATGACTTTGCTTCCTCAGCAAAGTCTATGAGTTTTCAATTTTGCTGTCCGCACACAACTGTTTTTTTAAGCTGCGTTTTTGAGCTTGAAAAAAAAAAATGGACATGTCAATTCTTTCCTGCGTTTTTCCCCCATGCAATGCATTGGAAAAACGCAGCAAAACGCAGAGATCAAAAACGCAGCAAAACGCAGCCAAAACCGCACCAAATCGCGGTAAAAATGCATGCGTTTTTTGACGCTTTTTTCCTCGACGCAGGTGCGTTTTTAGCGGCCAAAAATGCACAAAAATGCAGCGTCAAAAAAACGCAGTGTGCGAACCTAGCCTTAGACCCCAGCAGATCAGACATTGATTACCAATCCTAAGGGTATGTTCACATTCAGCATCTTTTTTTTATACCACAAAGATGCAGTGTTTTTGTCCTAAAAAAACCCTCATTAAAAACGGAAATACGTTTTTACCGCGTTTTGCCCAATGTGGTTTTTTTTTTTTTTAAGTCAAATCTATTGACTGGAAGGGCTCAAAAACTACTCGAAAAAAACCCAAAAAGAATTCACATGCTGCATCTTGTGTGCATCTTTAAAAATGCAGACAAGATGCCCAGTGTGGACAGCAAAATCAAAATCTCACTTTCCTGGGAGAAGAAAATGCATGCAGTTAGGTGCAGCTTTGTGACCTCAAAAACGCAGCAAAAGATGCCCTGTGTGAACTTACGCCATGTGCCCACGGGAGCTTTTTGCTGCGGAGTTTGCCGCGGAAAACCTGCGGATTTATCTGAAAAATCCGCAGGTTCTAGCATGTACAGGCACTCCCCATGTTACCCTATGGGACATGGGGAGTGTCTGTGTCCACGCTGCGGAAAGTGCGGCTACAGAATCTCCTGCGGAGATCCCTCAGCCGCACCTAACTGCATGTCAATTATTCATGTGGATTTACTTGCAGAGATCCCGGCCCTCCGCTATGGAGATAGAGGCCGTGACGTCCGCAGGTAAATCGCGTGAATCTCCGCATGTTTCCCACAGCTATTCCGCTGGAAACATGCGGCCGTACCTGCGAATATATCCGCAGGTACGATCTTCCCGTGGGCACATGGCCTTAGCCTAATAGGCCAGCAATGATAAAGTAGTGGACAACCTCTTAAAGGCTAAGTACCCACACTGCAGAAAATGCGCGGATTTTGCCACGGATTTCTCGCGGAAAAGCCGCGGATTTTCCCGAAATCTGCAGTACAGCTACTCCCCAGCCATTTCTATGGCATTTGGGAAATGCTGTGCCCACGCTGCGGATTTTTCCGCAGAAATCGTGCAGATTTTCGTGTGTAAAAACCTGCAGCATGTCAATTATTGTTGCGGATTTTGCCTATTCAATTGAATAAAAAAAAACAAAACAAAAAAAAAACGCAAAATCCGCACCTATGAAAAGGTGCGGATTCCGGGGGAAAGCTGCGGATTTTGATGCAGAAAAATCTGCAGATACAGAGTCCCGTGGGCACATAGCCTAATGATCAGCCCCACCGTGATGTACTGGTGCCTGTGATTGGGTTTGAACAGTTATTCTGAGGACAGAATCTCTAATACACAGGTAACTGCATTTCTGAAGGGGACAGGTTCACTTTTCGCCCACGGATAGAACAGGGCTAAATTGCAGCACATAAAAACTTTTGATCCATAAGAAACAATAGGACAAAGCAGAAATCAGACGGCCCCCATTTTATATTACACGGGTCCCTCCAATTCACATCTATTTAGTAATAGCTCTGATCTCACACACTTCATGTTCCCCTCATGGTCTAATACGCAGGCTTAGCGCAGTGCCGCTCCGTATGGGGTCGGGGGGAGATATCCAGTAGTAATGGCGGCTGCAGACCCCACAGGTGGCAGACCATTACCTCAGCCATGTGTGAGCCCGGGGGCTCCTGGGACACTGACACTACTGGCTATTTCGGGCCGGGCGGCAGAGGGGCTATATTTAGGCAGTAACACACGCGGGGCAGGATTCCCGCCTCCGTAGTCCATGTTGGGCAGGAGCAGGCCTCCTCCTTCTCTCCGGCAGGGGCCTCCTCCACTGGTGTCACTACCTCATGGACACACAAACACCTCACTGGTTCCCGCCATTCTCATAAAGGCCCCCTGTCCGCTCCTCAGCAGGAGACCACCGCCACTGCCTGCCTATACTGACTCCGGGGTCTCCTCCCCTTCCTCTCCCCTCCCCCAGACTCCCTCCCTCCTCGGGTGACGCAGAAACTTTCTAGAAATCCTTCCCATCGCCCTTTGCGTTTCCAACATGGAGGACCTGACGGTGGAAGTGCGCGGCTCTAACGGAGCATTCTACAAGGTAACGGGGCTACACAGGCCGGTGATTGGAGTGGCTCGGGCAGCGGGCCGACTCTGGCCGGACTCCCCGCGGCACTGGACGGAGCCGGGGCCGCGGGCGCGCTGTGATCTCCGGGCACGGAGGGCGGCAGGAGGAGGCCGCGGCGGTGCTGTGCGGTGTGGAGGGGGCATTGTGGTGCGGAGGTCGGGGCTGCTCCCTCATAGCCTGGAGTACCGGGGAGCATCCTGCCCGCAGCAGTACAGCCCCGCACACTGCTGGCCGCACTCCTGAGGGCCCCCTGGGCCTGTGCAGGATGGACTGAGCCTAATGGAGCTGGGTATAGATATCAGCTCCTCAGTGATCCCCCTATACAGTGGGCTCTGCCCCCACACCCAGTATTAATCCCTGGTAAGGCTTGTACTGCCACGGCTGACGTGGTGGGCTCTGGAGCCCCGTATATACAGTAATTAGGTCTCTGCCCCCACACCCAGTATTAATCCCTGGAAAGGCTTGTACTGGCCATGGTGGGCTCTGGAGCCCGTATATGCAGTATATATATACAGTAATTAGACATCCCCCTATACTGTGGGCTCTGCCCCTACATCCATTATTAATCCCTGGTAAGGCTTGTACTGGCCATGGCGGGCTCTGGAGCCCGTATGTACAGTAATTAGATGTCCCCTATACTGTGGTCTCTGCCCCCACACCCAGAATTAATCCCTGGTAAGGATTGTACTGGCCATGGCTGACGTGGTGTGCTCTGGAGCCCGTATGTACAGTAATTAGATGTCCCCTATACTGTGGTCTCTGCCCCTACACCCAGTATTAATCCCTGGTAAGGATTGTACTGGCCATGGCTGACGTGGTGTGCTCTGGAGCCCGTATGTACAGTAATTAGATGTCCCCTATACTGTGGTCTCTGCCCCTACACCCAGTATTAATCCCTGGTAAGGCTTGTACTGGCCATGGCTGACATGGTGGGCTCTGGAGCCCATATATACAGTAATTAGACGTCCCCTAGTAACGTAAGGGGTCGTCATCCGCCTCCTCATTCAGTCTCATACCGGGTTACCTGGATTTCACTTTTCTGATCACCGCCCTTTGTGCGCTTTTCAGGTTTGTTAGTTGACGCAGCTTTTGCTAGGAAACCATAAGGTGTTTGTAAGGATCAACTTTTACCTATTTCTTTAACAATACCAATTACTATTAGAGAAGCATTCCTAGGAGTAACGTGCCGGCCGTTCTCAAGTAACACGAGCATGGTGATCAGTGTAAGGCCACGTTCACACTTTGAGCGTAAACTAAAACGGCATTCTTGTAATATCAGGTCGTAATTGGCGGTCGATGGGGGCTGTAGTTGACGTAGGCTCTATCACAGACCAGCCCGTCGACAGCTGTGGAATAATTTGTGTGTATGTATAGTATATATATTAGTATATCACAGTCTGTTGAAATTAAAGAATAGTGAAATTTAATCTACTTGTATTCATTGGTGATTGCACACCCATGAACTTCCGGTTCCCAATACTGCAAGTATGCCGCTAAAACCACGAGTGGAACAATCAGAGGAAAACTATAACAGAAACATGGGATCCATTTCTACATGTTGTACTCCCTCCTGGTTTTGGCTTACAAATACTGAGGTAAAATACTGAATGTGTGAATGTGGCCTTACTGCAAGTGACCTCAGTGTTGGAGACACTGAAATACTGTGTCATAGCACCGAAAAAGTTCCTTTAACTCCTGTGGTCAGCAGCCATCGTCTGAAGAGCCCTACTTACCAGCCCTCCTGTCCGACAGCGGATAAGACCAGACATTGTGGAAGTCCAACATTATCACCTTTTGTAAGCTGGACCTGTTTAAGCCTGAGTTCACACTGCTGCTTATAAACACAGTAATCCAGAGCCACTGCCTTTTTCTGTCGCAGTCACTTTCTTACAAAGAAATGGATGTATACCTGTAAGGCCCCCTTCACACGCACGTGAAAAAAACAAACCGTTTTTTCACAAACGTATTAAAGGGGTGGTTTGCTCCCCGTGTGCCATGTTTGTGGCACATGCGTGTTCTCCGTGTGTTATACGTAATACACGGAGAACGGAAAGTCCCGCCTTACCTGATTCTTCCGGAGCTGTCTGTGGTGCTGAATGATGCCCCGCTGACGCTGCTTCCGGCCCCCAGTGAAGATGCGTTGTTCAAATTCACTGGGGGTCTGATGCAGGTACAGCCGCGGCAGAGACTGCAGGGCTGGTGGAGGGGAGTATGTGTGTTTTTTTTTTTTTTTTTTTTAAATTTTTACAATGACACGTGTGTTTCTCCGGCGCGTGTCATGTGGGACCGCATCCACACTACATCCGTGTGGTACATGTGCGAGCCGCGTGACACCTGTGCTGCCGGAGAAAAACTGACATGCCGCCATATGGAGCACACGGGCTCATGTCTGCTCCACACGGAGGCATGGGCCTATGAACATGTGCGTGCACATAAACCTATTGATTTTAATGGGTATACGTGTGCCCGTGTCTCCGGTACATGCGGGAACGGACCTAGCACGTACCGGAGGCACGTGCGTGTGAAGGGGGCCTAAGATTAAGTATGCAGGAATTCGGCAGCAGAGTACGGACTGTGGTTTTTCAGCCTAGGAGATTTTTCTTACTGTTGTCTGTGAAGATTTCTTGAATGGCTCCTAGTGTTGTCCATTTTTATCCCAAGGAATAGTTTGTAAAAATTTCCACCACTGATTTACATGTAGATTATATATTTATGTAGATTATATATATATGTATGTATGTGTATATGTGTATATATGCAAGCAACCTGTCACATTGTACATGCGGCGTGCACAGCATAGAGAAGCAGAAAGATACAGGTTTGTTGATAAAGATTCAGTAGAACATGTATTTTATGCATTGAAATCCCAGATGTTTGTATTTATAGAGTCCAGTGGGCGGTGCTACTCAGTGATTGAAAGATATATGTCTACACAGTCATTCAGGGCAATCACTAGTAGGGCGGCACACAGGACTTGTATGCTTACAAACACCAGGGATTTCAATTAATAAATAGCATTTTCAACATGACAGGCTCCCTTTTAGAATTCTGTGGACTTAAGGCTGGGGCAACATGGGGACTAATGCGATCCTCGCATGACACTTGGCTCACACTGGCAGCACAGCAGGAGCCGAGTGTCACTGCGACTGAGGTCCGATCATGCGATCGGACCTCAGCTGCGGGGGAGGGGCCAGCGCTGGGGAGGGAGGGATTTATCTTCCTCTCTCCTCCGTTGCCGGTTATTGCCATTCTCGCCCTGCACTTGCGGTACACCGGTGTACTGTCAGTGCAGTGCAATGTTTCTCTTTCCACATAGACTTGAATGGGTGTGAGAGAAATCGTCTCGCATTACAGTCGCAGCATGTTGTAATTGTTTTCTCGGTCCGATTAGGGCCGAGAAAATAATCGCTCATGGGTGCTGGTACACAGATGTTTTATCGCATTCCACTTGGTCCGATTTTCATGCTGTGTGGCTTAGGCCTTAGTGTAGAAATTCCCCAGCATTCTTTGCTTTGTAATTGTCTGCACAGCACTTTCTGCTGTGATTTGCTTTCAGGGCAGTGTAGTTATTACATCAGATCCTGTGCAGTAATTTGATGTAGGGAAAAGTTATAGGAGTCCGGTAACAAACCTGTCACTTCTTTCTGGAAACAACCAACAAAATAATGCAAATCTGCAGTCTGTGTAATGCCCAACTTAAATGGAAGTTGTCAGGTGCAATATGCAGCCAGGACCACAAACCGTTCTGGGTGCATATTGCTAATCGCTGTCTAATCGTCCCTGTATACACTAACATAGATAAAGGGATCTTTAGAAAAAGTATTTCTGCTAATGCTAATGAGCGAGGGCACTAGTCCCCTGGGCGTTAGTTTCCTCCTGGCCAGTCGCTCCCATTTGCATGTTAGTACACCCCTGTAGGCATGCTAACATGCTAATGAATACGCAGCGTCACAGAATGAGCTCACTCACCTCTGCACCGCCATCGCTGGATTTCGGCTCAGTGCGCATGACCCCGGAGTTTGGGTCATGCACACTACTTCAGTATGAAGCCAGAACGTGTACACCCGGCTTCATAGTGCACATGACCCAAACTCTGGGGTCATGCGCACTGAGCCGCAATCCCCCGTCGGACGCAATGGCAGCGGAGAGGTGAGTGAGATCATCCTGTGACGCTGCGTATTCATTAGCACGTTAGCACACCCACAGGGACGTAATAACATGCTAATGGGGGCGACTTGCCGGGGAACGAACGCCCAGGGGACTACAGCCCTCGCTCATTAGCATACGCTAAAGGATCTTTAGAAATACTTTTTCTAAAGATCTTTATGCTAGTGTATACAGGAACAGTTAAGCAAGGATTAGAGATATGCACCTAGAATTGCTTGTGGTCCTGGCTGCATATTGCACCTGACAGGTTCCCTTTAATACACACCGCCATAGAACCTTAGCTTTCATATTTATAGATCTTTGTGGGATGAATTTTTTTTAAATTCTTCTGATTAATCTACAGTCTCCTTAATGACCTTTTCAGTATGGACATGAAGTGCCACCCATACATTAAAGGGGTTATCTCACATACCATATTTATCACCTACCCGCATGGCATAAATTTGAGGATCCGAAACTGGTTCTTGTTTTCCTCGCTGGATGGAGGTGTGGTTTGACGTACTATTGATCCACTCACAATGATGTATGAACCTCTCTTCTTGGGGGACCCAGTGTTAGTAGCCCCAGTAATTGTGCACTTACCGCCTTTCTTTTTAGATAGGCGATTAATGGTGGTTGTGCTATAATCCCTTCATTTTGTGATAATGCATGCACTATTGGTGCTAATGGACTGTGGAGGAATCCAACGATACATGTGCATCTACTATTGTGGTTTTCCTGTCTATTCACATTTTGTGTTTTCATCACATCTGGCATATACGAAAGAAAAGCTCCTGATTTTCGTTCCAAATGCATCCACAAGGTCCCGTGCCCGCAATGTATTCCAAGAGTCTTTGACACACGGAACCTCTGTGTCATATCTTACTATATAGGACAGTATATTCCATTACACTTTCCTACATAATTTTATTTATTTTTGAAATATACTAAAAGGTTTAAATAGGTTTTCTACTTTTACATTCATGGCCTATGCTTAGAATACGTCATCAATGTCTGATCACCCGGGGTCCGACACCTGGCATTCTTGCCGATCAACTGTTCAGTGCTGGTTGCAGCAGCATGCAGGCGGAAATGCTCAGTTCTGGAGCTGGCCATCAACTGATAGCGGTCATGGCCAGGTACTGCACATTCTCCTCCCATTGAAATCAATAGGAGGCAGTTGTGCAATACCCGATCGCTGCCACTATCAGAAGACTGAGCAGCTCAGAAACTGAGCATTTCCAAATTCTTGCTGCAGCTGGCCACGCCGAAAACAGCTGATCGACGCGGGTGTCAGATAACGGCCGATCGGACATTGATGACCTATCCAAAGTATAGGCCATCAATTTTCACTATTTTAACAATGAAAGTATGCAACTGTAGATGTATACAGTCCGAGGACTATGCCCAATGTATCTCATAGACGTGGAGTGTGGGCGGAGTATGTGAAATGTGAACAGAGCCTTAGGGTATGTGCGCACGTTGCTTTTTACCTGCTTTTTACCTGCTTTTTTGCTGCTTTTTCTTCTGCGCTGTTTAATGCCAAAATGGATGTGTTCTTCTATTCAAGCAAAGTCTATGGGAATTTGGGTTTCTTGTTCACACTATGTTGTTCAAAATGCTGCCTTTTTGAGGCAGAACTTTGGTCAAAAACTCAGCTTTTCAAAGAAGCAACATGTCAATTGTTTTTTGCCATTTGGGTTTTGCACTGCAAAGCTGAGTTTTTGACCAAAGTTCTGCCACAAAAAGGCAGCATTTTGAACAACATAGTGTGAACAAGAAACCCAAATTCCCATAGACTTTGCTTGAATAGAAGAACACATCCATTTTGGCATTAAACAGCGCAGAAGAAAAAGCAGCAAAAAAGCAGGTAAAAAGCAACGTGCGCACATACCCTTACTTTGATATAGTCCATGGGGATAATAATCTTTTAATTTGGCACAGATATGAATCTATACAATAATTTGTTTGTAACACGTCACTGCTCCTATGTAACAAGACGGACACCTAAAGTATTTCACCAGGGAGGTAAGAGTTTCAGTACAAAGTATTTCAGCTGTTCTTGTCACTCCATCCTGAGGCACATTGTCAGCTCTTTGAAATGTGTTGCCCTTCTATTTATAAGCCAGCTTCCCTCAGTGTGTGGTTTTACATTATTAGGCTTGTTTTTAACATTTCTATTGACTTCAGTAATGTTACAATTCTTTTCTGTTATTTCAGTTAAAAGGATTTCTACTTTGAGCAGCACCAATAATATTCCCTCCTGGAGCAGAGAGTTGGGTTCACTGTTCAGGACACCCTTCTATCACCAATTCAGAAATCTGCTCTGACAGCAGCAGTGTCGGTGTACTACACAAATGAGCTTTGACCTCAGTGGAATGGATTGTGCTCATACTGGAAAAATATTTGAGCCATAGGCCAACTATATAAATGGTGAACAAAAAATTACTATACATGCCATATGGCAAGCATGTGCCTGACAAATGTGTATAGAATAGGCTGCTTTGGTGATTGGTACCAAAAATATTTTTTTTTGCTTTCGCAATAGAAGTCAGGCAGTCAAAAAATACTAAAGTATGGCATTTAGGCTATGTGCGCACACAGCGTTTTTTGGCCGCTAAAAATGCACAAACGCACCCGCGACAAAAAACACGCTTTTGGCTGCGTTTTGCTGCATTTTTGATCTGAGTTTTCCTGCATTTTTCCAATGCATTGCATGGGGGGAAAAACGCAGGAAAGAATTGACATGTCCATTTTTATTATTTTTTTTTGTTTGTTTTTTAAAGCTCAAAAAAGCAGCTTAAAAAAGTTGTCTGCGGACAGCAAAAATGAAAACTCATAGACTTTGCTGGGGAAGCAAAGTCATGCAGTTTTGAACCCAAAAATGCACTGTGCGCACATAGCCTAAAGCAGGCTTTATACGCTGCGACATCGCTAGCATTGGCTTGCGATGTCGAGTGCGATAGCACCCGCCCCCGTCGGTGGTACGATATGTGGTGATCGCTGCCGTAGCGAACATTATAGCTACGGCAGCGTCACACGCACATACCTTGTCAACGCCGTCGCTGTGACGGCCAAACAATCCCTCCCTCAAGGGGGAGGTGCGTTTGGCGTCACAGCGACATCACTAAGCGGCCGGCCAATAGAAGAGGAGGGGCGGAGATGAGCAGGACGTAACATCCCGCCCACCTCCTTACTTCCGCATTGCCGGTGGAGGCAGGTAAGGAGATGTTCGTCGTTCCTGTGGCGTCACACACAGTGATGTGTGGTGCCGCAGGAGCGACTAACATCGTACCTTCTGCAGCAGCGATATTAAGGAAATGAGTGACGTGTCAACGAGTAACGATTTTTCACGTTTTTGTACTCGTTGATCGTCGCTCATTTGTGTTACACGCTGCGATGTCGGTAACGGCGCCGGATGTGCGTCACTACCGACGTGACCCCGACGATATATCGTAGTGTGTAAAGCCACCCTTTAGTGCATCCATCTCATTCATTTCACATCTTTCTCATGAATCTGCTCTGTTATTTTTTGATTGTAGCCCAGTGAGGATCCAATAGCTTGCACGAGTGGTGCCACCTTAAGCAACTTTAGAGGGGCTACAGGACCTCGGCAGACATTACTATCAGACGATTGAACAGTGAGAGTGCGGATCAGGTTCATGCCCATTTATTCAGCTGTGGAGCCAACTCACTTGTTTTCGCATCTTAAAAGTTGACAGCTTTATCGTACAGACTGCGTGTCCATGTGAAAAAAATGGCAGTATACGCTATTTTCTTCTGTATAGCCTGAGACTTGCCCATTCATGTCTATGGGTGTGAAAAAAAAATCATAACCTATAGGGTATCTAATTTTTATGGCTATATTGCCATTATTAACCCAGAAAAAATGTATTTAATCATGTACATTTTAAAATGTAGCTATAGAAATGTCACACTGATACAATCATGCAAAATATAAACACGGGGATTACAATACGGATGAAAATCGGCCAAATTTTGTGGATGAAAATCAGACAATTTTTCATGGTATTCTCACCTGGCCTTGTTCAACTCTTCATCTACTTTATCTTGATGTAACCAGTTTAAAGGGATCCTGTCACCAGATTTGTCCCCTATAAGCTGCAGCCACCACCAGTTTACCCTTATATACAGCATTTTAGGATGCTATATATAACTGTCCAGGCTGATCTGTATAGCGTAAAAAAGCACCTTTTATTATACTCTCCTATGGGGTGGTCTGGTTCGATGTCTCGATCCGGTGTCTCTGATCTTCTTGCGATTGCTGTCCTCCTTCTCTGTTCCGTGTGGCTGACGCATCCTACGTTATCCACACAGAGGCCTACGTTGCGCTCTTACGCACTTTTCACTACCCTGCTGCAGGCAGAGCAAAGTACTGTAATGCGCAGGCATGAGGAAAATTGAAATATCACCTATGCATGCGCACTACATTACTTTAATTTGCCCGTAGCAACACAGGGAGAAGTGTGCAGAAGCGCAATGGATGACTGGATGAAGTAGGATGTGTCAGCTACACTGAGCAGTTTAGGAGGATGACAATTGCAAGAAGACAGCGGTCGCCACTGACTGAGACCAGCACTGCCCAATGGACTGGACCGCCCCACAGGCGAGTATAATAAAAGCTTTTTTTTTTGGTTTGGTTAAATGCAGATAGGCCTGAGCACTTATATACAATTTTCGGACGGCTTACTGGTGGTTGCTGCAGTTTATAGGAGACAAATCTGATGACAGGTTCCTTTTAAAATTCAAAATGTGGTAAAAGGTCCCCTTTAATGCACTACTCCAGCGTATTTTCTTTATTATTTCACTACTAGTGATGCTTTAAATGTAAGCCCCCTTTGTTTGTACTCTTTCTGGTGTCTTCACTTTTGATCGCCGCTCCAGTCGGTCTCTGGGAATTTGGGACCTTCTGGCAGCTCCAGTCTTTTATGGAGCACATTGGCGGTCACAACTCAACCTAATTTTATGAGGCTCGTTCTGGTTCTCAGAGATGCTTTTGGAGCTTGTGATGTAACTTATGACTTCTGGCTAGCAGTGAACCCTGCTGCTAGTCATGAATTTGACACCCTACGATTACAACGCCGAAATTTTGCCCTTGCTTCACCCACTTAGTTGGAGCTGAACAAAATGACATGACAATTCCAAAAGTCGCATCATTTTAGCTCCGCTGCCAGGTGCACCAAAGTTATGTAGCTCTTCAAGGCCTTTCATGCCGGAATACTGGTGTAAAAGCCTTGACAAATCTGGCTCATTCTCCTTTTTTTTTGAGACCTGGATAGCAGCCTTTCAGAGGCAAAGAGATGACTTGGACTATGTTCACATGTAGGGTTTGGTCCCGTTTTTTTTTTTTTTCTGCAGCCAAAACCTGCTTTCTTGCTTTGTCTACAGTATATTTGTTAAAGTTAGTTTTGTTCACCAAAAACTGTTTTGCAGTTTAGTTATTTTTTTTTAACTTTACTCATTGCTTTTGAATAATTAAAAAAATCCCAGCTTGTGCTAGTACTGCAAAAAGCACACTTTAATTTCCATTAAAAACACATATGAACATAGCCTTTATATGCTTGGGCTATCTTTGACTTTTTATACGCGCGCACTTAGCCAAATCGACTTTAAACTGACATCTGAGACAATTTTTGTTTCCACGTGACATTAAACAAGCCATAAAGAACTGGTCATTATTTATAATAATGGCCAAAAAGTCAATCCTATATCCCATCTTGTGCATGGACCTTTAATTGGGGGTTGGTTTCTCAGCTTTTCCTAGCTATCTGCCTGTGGAAAGCAGATCACAGGGATGATATCAAAGTTGTGTACAATTCTTATTTATTTTTTTCACAGCCCCTTTGCTGATTTTTGATCAGACATTCTGATCAATAACAGACATGTCTCAGCAATTCTGTATAGACCTCTCTGAGGGGAAAAAAAAATCAGACTTGTGAACTGCCCTGTGAAAAACATGAGTAGCACTCATGAGAAACTGCTGGATGAGGCCCAGTTCTGATATCCTTTCACTGTAGAACAAAGCCCATTAGTGTTCGGTTTTGATTTGATTCATGGATTAAAAATCACAAATACAAGTCTCAGTCCGTGAAAGTCACAAACTGCACGCCAAGGCCATCTTTATAACATTGCAATGGAGAGAAACTTTGCAGGTTTATTTATTTTTTTCTTTTGAGAAAATTGCTGATGCCTGAGTACTTAAAAGCATACTTTTATAAAAAAGTACCGTATTTTTCGGACTATAAGACAGACTTTTTTTCCTCCAAATTGTGGAGGAAAGTGGGGGGGTGCATCTTAAAGTCGGAATATATGATTTTGGGGCTTGCTTACTTGAGGGGCAAAAGGACGGCAATGGACTGGACTTTACAGTGACAGGAGAGGGTCTCCGCTGAAGAATCCCCCGCTGGAGCAACCACGTGAGCTGGCTAATTAACATCATCAATATGCACTGCTTCCCCACGCCCACCTCTTACCACTAAAACCAGCACGCGCTGAGAGAGGACATGGAGAGAAGACACTGCGTTACTTAGTTCCTGTAATAGCCGGCACACATGGTCTCTCCGCAGCCGCTGGCTTCCTGCAGCTGCTGGGGAGATCGTCTACCTACTATTACAGAGCAGAGTGCCGGCAGGAGCAGAGTGCTGGTGGCGGGTGTATCAGCACCACTCTGGTGCTGACATGACTGCCGCCGCTGCCACATGTTAACCTGCGCTCAGTACAGTTACCGCAGCATGTCAGCCTGGCTCGGCCACGTGCTGGGGACCATGAAGTGGACAGTCTCCCCCTCCAGATGACGTGCTGCCGTAAATGAAAAGCCATGGCACTGGACAGCACAAACGTAATCGCGAAATACCTGGGGTATACCACAGGTAGCAAATGATGTGCGGTATACACCCTGTATAGCCGCGATTTACCTGCAGTAATGCCCATCACTGCCTGTGGTTTTGCAGGTGAGTGATGTCATTATGCCAGGAAGAGGAAGCGGAGCAGAGTAAACACACACACATCACACTCCCTGGACGCCGCACAGAAGCACTTCCGTGTGACCTCCGGGTGTCCGTGCAGTCTGTGTCCCGCTCCAGCCCCGCGGCTGCCCTCACTGCAATGTCAGTGTCTGCCCGCAGTATCAGCAGCATGTCACCCTGCAGTGCTGGCAGCCGCGTGGATGCCGAGCACTGCTGTCAGGAAATGAATGAGATGTTTACCTGCTGTGACAATCTCCTGCCTCCTGACGTCAGTACGGTCATTGCAGTCTATGCCCGCGGCCCGAGACTGTCACTAGCGGTGACGTCACGGGCTTTCGCGATACTGCTGAGAAAGTGGCGGGCATAGAAGTTAGTGACAGCGCTGACGTCAGTAGTGCAGGAGATCATCACTGCAGGTAATGATCTCATCTAGCCTCCTGAAGTCAGCGCTGGTCATCCCCTGCAGTGACCTGGGATGACCTATTGATGTTAGCTCAGGCCACTGCACTACTCTCCCAGCCAATGGGGAACATTCTGTTCTTCATTGACTGGGACAGTGACTATGGTATGGATCGCTGTGGGACGCCGACCCGGATATGATTGATTGTTCTTGTCAATAAATTGGTGAAAGAGGGAATGTTTTGGGGAGTGTTTTTTCAAATAAAACTTTTTTTGTCTATTTTTTTTTTATTTCTTACTGACTGGGTTGGTGATGTCGGGTATCTGATAGATGCGTGACATTACTAACCCCAGGGCTTGATGCCAGGTGACATTACACATCTGGCATCAACCCCATATATTACCCCGTTTGCCACCGCAACAGGATGAGTTGGGTCGAAGCGCCAGGATTGGCACGTCTAATGGATGCGCCACTTCTGGGGCGGCTGCAGCCTGCTATTTCTAGGCTGGGGAGTGTCCAACAGTGGACCTCCCTAGTCTGAGAATCAGACCCCAGCTGTCTGCTTTACCTTGGCTGGTGATTCAATTTGGGGGGACCCCATGTTTTTTGTTTTAAATTATTTAATATATTTATTTAATGTAAAATAACAGCGTGGGGTGACCTCTGTTTTGGATTACCAGCCAAGGTGAAGCTGCCAGCTGTGGTCTGCAGGCTGCAGCCATCTGCTTTACCCTAGCTGGCGACAAAAGATGGGGGGACCTCACGTCATATTTTTTTTTTTTTTAATTATTTATGTTTTTGGCTAGGCACCCTTTAATGCCACATGAAAGTCACTAAATGGTACCAGCTTAGAATATGCAGGGAGGTGGGACATTATGCTCCGGTGTTCTCTTACCGGAGGGGGGCAGCAGTGGTGGTGAAGCGGGGTCACAGGAGGCACAGGTTGTGCTGGCAGGCGCGGCGGGTCAGTGGCAGCGGGGTCCGTGGTTGCAGGTGCCGTGGCGTCTGTGGTTGCAGGCGCGGTGGCGCCCGCGGTGGCAGGAGCCGTGGGGTCCGTGGTGGCGGCAGCAGCCGTGGCGGGTGAGCCGTGCAGCAGGCCGGTGCAGTGAGTGTCCGCGGTCCCGGTTCAGTGGTGGCAGCGGCTCAGTGGTGGGAGCGGTGGCGACTGCTCAGTGGTGGAGTGTGTCCGCGGTCCCGGTTCAGTGGTGGCGGCGACGGCTCAGTGGTGGGAGCGGCGGCGACTGCTCAGTGGTGGCAGCGGCAGGGACTGCTCAGTGGTGGAGTGTGTCCGCGGTCCCGGCTCAGTGGTGGGAGCGACGGCGACGGCTCAGTGGTGGAGTGTGTCCGCGGTCCCGATTCAAGTAATGGTGCCCGGAGCGACGCATGCGCAGATGGAGCTCTCATCCAAGGGCTCCACCGGCGCCATCATTTGAAAGTGCGACCGCGGACAACTGGTAACATGCTGCACAGCAGCCCGCACCGCATGCACAGAGTGGCAGCCAGCAGGCTGCCCGCCCACCCTGCGTACAAGCCGCCGGGTACCTGTGCTTGCGTGCGGTGGCAGCCGGGTACCCATGGCTGTGTGCGGGCGGCAGCTGGGTGACTGTGTGAGGGCGGCAACCGGGTGCCTGTGTGAAAGCGGCAGCCGGCTGCCGCCCGCACGGGCACCCGATTGCCGCTCGCACACAGCACCCGGCTGCCGCCCGCACACAGCCATGGGTACCTGGCTGCCAACGCATGCAAGCACGGGTACCCGGCTGCTGACCCCACACAGCACCCGCTGCCGCCCGCACACAGCCACGGGTACCCGGCTGCCACCGCACGCAAGCACAGGTACCCGGCCGCTTGCATGCAGCCACAGGCACCCGGCCGCCCGATCGCATCAGACAGGACCCCCCCCACCCCCGGTACCGCTTTATAAGACGCACCCCCCATTTTCCTCCCAAATTTTTGGGAGGAAAAGTGCGTCTTATAAAGCGAAAAATACGGTAGGTCTTTCTCATCTATTTATCTATCTATTCATCTATCAATCTTTCCCTCTATCGGTTTATCTATCTATTATCTATATTATTTATTGCAGTTCAGCATAAAAAAACCGCAGGGACCAACCTGTGGAAAAACCGCGGCAAAATAGCATGCGTTTTTCCCGCTGTTTTGGTGCGTTTTTTTTTTTACCGCAGGTGCGGTAATCTTCAACTCCCAGAAGTTTCTCAAGAAATTTTCATGAGAAAAATCACTTTTCTATTGTGCACATAGCCTTAAAGTCAGGGTTTTCATTGACTATCTTAAGGATGTGTTTTCACTGACTGTTAAGCATGTGGATTTGGATGTAAACAGATCTTGTAACTAAGCAGGAAGTTGGAGTATGAGTGGGGTATATATATGGCATAGATGGTCTGTCCTAGATGAACGGGCACAGGTGCAGGCACACTTGACCAGATATTTAGCTACAGCTGTTAAAACAGGCGTTTTCTGGAATGTCTTGATAATTTATCCAGCGAATAGTACAGCTGATGTACTGTCTGTTCTGCTGAGACCCCATATTAGACTATTGCTAAATTCTACGTGTGAGCAGAGCACTGTCACAGCTATGGCTATGTCTACACGATACTTTTTTTTTTTCTGCAGCAAAACCTGCTCTCGGTAGTAAAATAAACTGCTTCTAAAAAGCAGGTCTTGCTGCGTTTTTGGTGTCGTTTGTCTACAGTACAGGTTTTAATTAAAGTTAGTTTCACCACAAAAGCAGCAAAAATTTTGAAAGAATTTACATGTTGCTTCTTTAAAAAAAATAAACAAAAAAACAGTAGTTTTCCATTTGTCAGTGGAAAATGGAGATTTCTGAAATCTCAGCTGTTGCTGGTACTGTAAAAAGCAGCTTTTAATTTGCATAAAACTTATGAAAAAAAACATGCTGAAAAACGCAACATGTGAACATAGCCTGAGGCTTCTGTACTGTATAGAATAGTTGAAACAGTGTGAACAATCAGTGCATTGACACTACAACATGTACAAATATATACCGTGTTTTTCCAAAAATAAGACCTCCCCCAAAAATAAGCCCTAGCAGGGATTTTCAACTTTTTCCGAGCAAGGCTTAAATATAAGCCCTACTCCAAAAATAAGCCCTAGTCATGGTTCAATAATGAAGTGTCCATGCAGATAAAAAAAAAGTTAGATACTGCAGGACACTTCAGTGTAGACAGCGACACCCCGCAATCACACCAGACGCTGAGCAGAGGTCCTGCAGTGATTGTACCCCCACACACATCCGATCTCACCCCTACACACATTAAATTACACACACAAACATCGGATCACACATACAGACACTCTCCACATCCAGCGATACGAATTTCTTCTTGATGGCAGATTCCGGAGAGGCTGAGCAGTGGAGCGCAAGGACCTGCCGCAGTGCTTGCTTACAGGACCTGTGGACACGTGACTTCCTCCCATCATTCCCTGCAGCCGGAAGGGGTGTGTTTGTGTGTGTTTGTGTGTGTTTGTGTGTGTTTGTGTGTGTGTGTGACGGCCAAAAGCAGGGGAGGACAGCATGCAGCACCCACCTGAGATCACAGGGAGGACCTGGGAGCCACGCAGATGTCCGGGTCTAGTAAGCATGAGTCTCCTGGGAAGTGGGAACGGGTCTGTTTTTTTTAGGGGGGTAAACTTACCCCCAACCCTGTTTCTCCAAGAATAAGACCTCCAAAAATAAGCCCTAGTGCTTTTTTTTGGGGGGGGGAGGGCAAAAAAAGTATAAGACAGTGTCTTATTTTTGAAAAAAAACATGGTATAAATAAAAAATTTGATTTCGCCCAGTTCGTAGCTGAGATTGTCCATCAGAGTCCTCTGGATGGAAGCTGCAGGACAAGTATAATCTTGTTCTACCCGGTCATGCCCATGTATAGCTGCTGCCCTGACAAGGACAGTCCCTAATGTGGGAAATAAATTACCCCAAATGACACAAACCCTCACCCCCCCCCCCCAGGATTCATATTAGTATGTAGACTTGGTCAGTGGATGGTTTCCATACTGTACACAGTACTGCAATAACATGCACATGCCTTAAACAGAACTTGACAGCTGATACATGCTGCTAATCCATGGCCAGCACGTATGAGCCACTGGCTGTGTGGACTCAGCCAGGTATGTTTGACTCTGAAATACTGTGGTGTTATAGCAAAATATACTATAGCCGCTTGACGTACTGTGTACTTCCTGCTGTCGGGGACTTCCCGACCTTGGGCATTCCCGGTACGTGCTGGCGATGGTGCGGGCACAGAAGCTGTGCCCACGCGATCGCCATCGGTGACCTGGATTACATGACAGTTGAGCCCCGGCTCTTGCAGCCGTGGATGGTCCCTGCGCTCTCCTTGACTGTTTAACCCCCTAATGCCATTGATTGCAGCAGGGGCTGGAAGCAGGATTGCGCTCCCTCTCCCCTCTGATCAGTTCCCTGGTGATGTAGTCATGAGGGCCCAATCGTTGGGATAGTGACCCAAGGTCATCTTGATGACCTTTAGGTCACCAAGCTATGGAAAGTGCTTGGGATCATGCCAGGAGCATGAACTCGGGTTATGTCTGTGCAACACTGACAGATCTAATGTATTGTAATGCTGGTGCATAGCAATACATTAGATCAGCGATCAGAGCAATTAAAGTACCATAATGTCCCATATAGGGAAAAAGTAAAAACTGAAAAAAAAAGAACAATAAAGAAACAAAAATAAGAAATATGTATACTTATGTTAACCCCTTCTTGACTGGCCGATTTTTCGCTTTCCTTTTTTTTTTCTCGCCATTCTTGCGTGTCTCGAACTTTTTTTATTTTTCAGTCAATCTGGTCATGTGAGGAGTCATTTTTTGCGGAATGAACTGTACTTTTAAATGGAACCATAAGTTTTACCATATAGTGTACTGGAAAACTGCAAATAAATGCAGAAAAATTGCAAAAAAAAAGTGATAGCACTATGGTTTTTGAGATTTTATTCACTGTGTCCACTATATGGTAAAACTGTGTGGGTATGATGCCTCAGGTCAGTGAGAGTTCGTAGACACCAAATATGTATAGGTTTACTTTTATATAAGGGGTTAAAAAAAAATTGGAAATTGGTCTGTGGCGCACGTTTTATGCCATATCCTGTGACCCGTAGCGTTCTCATTTTTCGGGATCTGGGGCTCAGGGACTGCTTATTTTTTGCATAAAATAGAGGAAATTTCTGGCACAAAGAGAGGTGAAAAATTTTTTTTTATTTATTTTTCAGTGATTTCTGCAAAAAGTCACACCAAAAACTCCTTATGCCAACGTTTCGCCTCTTTTAGGCAGAGCCTTTTTCAAGGCAAGGCAGAGAATATTATGGCATCATAGGTGATAGCACTTGCCAGTGCTGTAGGGAGACAGGGGGTAAAAGTTGTGAACTTTTACGTGTGTTTGTTTTTTTTTTTTTTTTCCCCTATTTTACTAGTTCCCCTAGGGCAGGGGTGGGGAACCTTTTTACTGCCGGGGGCCATTTGGAATTTCCTACTAACCTTTGGGGGCCGCACAACATTATCAACCTGAAAAATAACCCTGCTATATTTGGTCAAACGATTAATTAACTCACCCCTATTGTGGTGGCCGGAGCTGCTTCTCTTTGGTGCGATTGTGATGTTCGGTGATATTGATCATCTTGTTTCTCACAGCTGCTTTTCCAGGTTTGTCTCTGTCTGGAGATGCTGGGGGCATACACATCACAGGAGGGGCCAGGGCGCATAAATTACAGGAGACACTGGGAGTACACATCACAGGAGGGGCTGGGGCATATACATCACAGGAGGGGCTGGGGCATATACATCACAGGAGGGGCTGGGGCATATACATCACAGGAGGGGCTGGGGCATATACATCACAGGAGGGGCTGGGGCATATACATCACAGGAGGGGCTGGGGCATATACATCACAGGAGGGGCTGGGGCATATACATCACAGGAGGGGCTGGGGCATATACATCACAGGAGGGGCTGGGGCATATACATCACAGGAGGGGCTGGGGCATATACATCACAGGAGGGGCTGGGGCATATACATCACAGGAGGGGCTGGGGCATATACATCACAGGAGGGGCTGGGGCATATACATCACAGGAGGGGCTGGGGCATATACATCACAGGAGGGGCTGGGGCATATACATCACAGGAGGGGCTGGGGCATGGACAGCCCTGGCGGTGGCACAGACATGACTGGGGACACGCACTGCACTGGGTGGCAGCACTAGGGAGACAGACAGATCTGGGGGAACATAGACATCAACAGGAGAGCACGGACTGGGGAGCATAGAAAGCAGTGGGAGGGTACAGACAGCAGTAGCGAGTTAAGAGCACTGAGGGGTGGCACACAGCACTGGGGAGCATGGACAGCATAAGGGGGGCACAGGCAGCACTCACCGTGGCATGGACAGCACTGGTGGCAGCATGGACAGCATTAGGTGGTGCGGAAAGCACTGGTGGGGGGGCATAGACATCACCCAGGGGGTACAGACAGCATTAGGGGGGGCACGGACAGCAGTGAGGGGTTACACCGCGCTGAGGGGTTACACACAGCACTAGGGGTTACACACAGCACTAGGGGTTACACACAGCACTAGGGGTTACACACAGCACTAGGGGTTACACACAGCACTAGGGGGTACACACAGCACGCGGGGGTACACACAGCACGCGGGGGTACACACAGCACGCGGGGGTACACACAGCACGCGGGGGTACACACAGCACGCGGGGGTACACACAGCACGCGGGGGTACACACAGCACGCGGGGGTACACACAGCACGCGGGGGTACACACAGCACGCGGGGGTACACACAGCACGCGGGGTTGAGTACTCGCAGTGAGGGGGAGGGAGAGTCACACACACACAGCAGGTCCGGGAGGCTGGTAAACCTGCTGCAGCTCTTCTGTGTGACTTTATCGCAGCGTGCTGCTTACCCGCCCACCAGAGCACACAGGCCGGGGATAAGCCTAGAATGTAGGGCTGCAGTCAAGTCCTGGAAGTCAGGATCTGGAGAGAGCCCGTACATTCTAGCATCTACCCACAGGGCATAAGGCAGTGGGATTTAAAGGGCCGGCAGCCGGGAAAAGCGCGGCTGCCACCAAAGCACAATGGTCCCCGGGAATGTGCCCGGGGGCCGCATAAAAAGTCGTCACGGGCCGTATACGGCTCGCGGGCCGGAGGTTCCCCACCCCTGCCCTAGGGGACTATATGGATCAACAATCCGATTGCTCTGCCACATCTGCTGATCACAGCTATACAGTTGTGAACAGCAGATATGCTCATTTTCTGCCTCACCTAGCTCCGGGCCGGGTGAAACCGAAAGTAATTCATGTGAGTTACACGAGTCATTACATAACCCAGTGCTACCATGACAACCACCGGAAGTGACTTCCGGTATCTGCCGGTAAGTAAATGTTTACCGCCTATGCAGTTATATTGCCGCTGTCACATACTGACAGCGCCATTTAAGGGGTTAAACAGCACGAGCAGATAACGAATCTGCTCATGCCTGGCAGGCACACATCTCAGCTGTGAAAATCAGCTGAGATGTGCGCCGCTCGCGGCATGCTGCCAGCGGCAGACCGCGGGCAGTAACACTGACCGCTAGGACGTAATATTACTGCCCGTGGTCTTTAAGGGTTTAAAGTACACATTTGGTATTCCCGCATCCGTAACAACCTTATCTATAAAACTGTCATACTAGTTAACCCAGTCAGTGAAAACCAAACCCCCCGTCTTTTCATCATACAGCTGAAAAAGTTAAATACAATGCAATCGATCACATGTAAATAACAATGGTGTCACTGAAAACATCTTGTCCCACAAATAAGCCACCATACAGATACGTCAGTGAAAAATAAGTTATAGCTCAGCGAAAACAGCAATGCAAAAACTATTTTTTTCTTCTATAAGGCTATGTGCGCACACCGCGCATTTGTTTCTCCAGCGAAAAACTCACCTTCTGGCAGAAAAATGCACCTACCTGTGGAAAAACTGCACCAAAAATGCATGCAGTTTTACTGAGTTATGCTGCATTTTGGTGCGGATTTACCGCATTTTTGCCTGCGGTTTTGGCCCTGTGGTTTTTTAACATTCTCAATGGCAAAACACAGGCAGGAATGCAGAAAAGTGACATGCTGCTTCTTTTTGCTGCAGAAATTCTGCTGCAATACCTACCTGTAAGGAAAAAAGACGCAACGTGCGCACAACATTTTGGATTTCTCATAGACTTTGCTGGGGAAGAACTGCATGAAGCTTATGCACAAAAACTGCACCAATTCTGCAGCAAAAACCGCAGCAAATTCACGGCAAAAAAAACGCAGTGTGTGCACTGGGGCTAAAATTGTTTTCTTTTATGGTGTAAAAGCTGCAAAGCATAAATATACAATAGAAATGTGGTATCGCTGTGTTGGGATTGACCCGAAGAATAAAGCGGTCTTATTACTTTTGACACTGCATAAAAAATATCCCTGAATTGTTTTTTCTTCTAGTTTCTACCTCACAAAAAGCAGAATAGAAAGTAATAAAAAAAAATATTACATAGCCCAAAATGGTACCAATAAAAACTCCAACTCATCCCTGAAAAAAACAAGCACTTACATGACGGTCAGCAGAAAAAAACCCCCAAAAAACTATATTCTTAAATTCAGTGATGCAAAAAACCCCCTTTATTTTGTTAAAGTGCGTTTTTTTTTTTTTTTTTTTTTGTGGTCGTCGGCAATCTAAGAAAACCTGTATAAGGCCTTGTGCGCACTGGTAAATGGAATTTTCTTGAGAAAATTCCGCATGCTCTCAAAGATTACCGCACCCGCGGTAAAAACCCGCGGGAAACCGCACCCGAAAACCGCATGCGGTTTGCTGCGGTTTTACCGCGGTATTATTCGCGGTATTGCCGCGGTTTTGCCGCGTGCGGGTTGGGATGTGCTTTATTGCATTCAATGCAATAAAGCACATTGAAAAAAAAAAGTCATTTAATTCTGAGATAGTAGATAGACAGAAGAATAGATAGAGGGACAGACAGACGGACAGACGGACAGACGGACAGACGGACAGACGGACAGACGGACAGACGGACAGACGGACAGACGGACAGACGGACAGACGGACAGACGGACAGACGGACAGACGGATCGCTGCATTTCCCACGGTCGGCAGTGAGTTCACATTACCGGCCGTGGGAAATGACCGGTAATTACCTCTGCTGTCTGCTGCATTCATTCAGCGCTGTGTCTGTGACAGTCGCGGCTGGATGTAAGCAGCGCAGGACCTGTGGATTACGTCGGAGCGGTGGATTACGCCGGAGCTTTGGTGCGGGAGGGGTTAATAAAAGGGTGAACGAGGCTTGTTTGTTTTATTTAAAATAAAGGATTTTTCGGTGTCTGTATTTTTCACTTTACTTACGGGTTGATCATGTCAGCTGTCACATAGACGCTGCCATGATCAAGCCTGGAGTTAATGGCGGTGGTCCCCCACCACCATTAACCCCTTGTATTACCTTGCTGCCACTGCTACACGGTGGCAAGAAGAGCCGAGGACACGCCGGTGCTGCTGCATAATGAATGCGACAGTGCCGGGGCAGCTGCGGCTGATATTCTCGGCTGCCGGAGGGGGAGTGAGGCGGGGGACATTAACCCTGCCCCTCTCCCTCCCCAGCCTGAGAATACCGGGCCGCCGCTGTGTGCTTACCTCGGCTGGAAGGTAAATATGCAGCGGAGCCCACGTTCTTTGTTTTCTATATTTCCGTTTTCTTTCTATGTCTGTGATGTCTGTGTGTGTCTGTGTTTGTTTACTCTCTGCTTTGCTTCCTCTTCCTGTAATGACATCACTTCCCTGCAAACCGCAGACAGGCGATGTACATTACCGGAGGTAAACCGCGAAATACCGCAGGGAATAACGCAGGAAAACTCAGTGAACCGCACAGAATTTTCTGCCTGCGTTATTCCCTGCGGGATTTCATGATTAACATTGGAGTCAATGGAGTGAAATCCCGCAGCGATGTGCGGAAAAGAAGTGACATGCACTTGTTTTTGCTGCGGGATTCCCACAACAAAACATGCAGCTGTCAAATTCCGCCCAGTGCGCACAGGATTTTTTTTCTCCATAGGATTTGCTGGTGATTCACTGCAGACATGTTATGAACATTTTCTGCAGCGAAACATGCGGAAAATCCGTGGCAAAATCCGGTAAGTGCGCACATAGCCTAAATCTGGTATCACTGTAACTGTACGGACCTAAGAAATAAAGCCCCCCCTATCACTTATACTGCAAGGTGAATGGCATAAATACAACTGCTGTTGATTTGTTCATTCTGTCTTCCAAAGATCACAGTATGGCATGGCTCGCATTTATCCTGTGCTCTACACAACAGTAACGTGTAAATATCTGAAAAAATGTGAATTCCCAAAGTAAAAAATTACTAATGAAGCAGAGGAGTCGCTTTGAACTGGCCTGCGGTCTTGCAGTGTACCTCTTTTGTGCACACAGTGTGGTCAGAGCAGTTTTGTGCACCTTTGAAATTACGGAGTCTGGTGTATCCTCTCCTGCCTCATTAGCGAATGGATTTGTTCGGGGTTTCACCTATTTGACCTGAAGAGCACAGGATCAATTTGAACTGATCCTAAATGTTTTGTACCTAAACTGCACCAAATAGAATTAAGGGAATTCTGCCCTTCTAAATTCAGATGCCCCCATCACTTCTCAGCACCACGATGTGCCTAAACCACAGTTAACCTTTCTCCGGCTGAATAGGAACAATTGTAACTATTCCGTTTTAAAATTGCAATACATTTTTTTTTTTTTCCAAAAGCCGTAGAGGGCTGAAATTTCGTGACATCTCTGCAGTTTTGGTCCATAATATATTGGCCAAATTTCAATAAAATATCTCCACCCCCTTCCGAGATAAGGGGTCGCTGTTAACGTTGTAAAATTATGCAGCCTGACGAAGGTTAATGTCTACATGTTTGGCATAGTTGTAGTGGGGAAGCTGAAGCTTAATTTCCGATGTGCAGGTTTCCAGAAGCACGAGCTGGCCACAATGAACGGGCACTACAATGTACTTAACATCACAAAGGCTTATTTGCAATTCTTAATTATGCAACATTCACTGCGTTTAAAGGCCCAGTCACACACAACGACTTACCAGCGATCCCACCAGCAACCTGACCTGGCTGGGATCGCTGGAGCGTCGCTACACGGGTTGCTGGTGAGCTGTCACACAGGCAAATCTCACCAGTGACCAGCCAGCAGCGACGTGGAAGCGATGCTGCGCTTGGTAACTAAGGTAAATATCGGGTAGCCAACCCGATATTTACCTTGGTTACCAGCGCACACCGCTTAGCGCTGACTCCCTGCACTCCTAGCCAGAGTACACATCGGGTTAATTACCTGATGTTGTAGCCTGGCTATGTGTGCAGGGAGCCGGCACTCGCCGCGTGAGAGCGGCGGTCGCTGGTAACTAAGGTAAATATCTGGTAACCAAGGAAAGGGCTCCTTGGTTACCCAATATTTACATTGGTTACCAGCGTCCACAGAAGCCGGCTCCTGCTCACTGCAGATTCAGTTCGTTGCTCTCTCGCTGTCACACACAGCGATCTGTGCTTCACAGCGGGACAGCAACAACTAAAAAATGGTCCAGGACATTCAGCAACAACCAGCGACCTCACAGCAGGGGCCAGGTTGTTGCTGGAAGTCACACACAGCAACATCGCTAGCAACATCGCTGTTATGTCACACAAGTCGTGCCTCAGCAGCGATGTTGCTTAGTGTGATGGTACCTTAACTCCATGGGTGTTTTTCTAGAGACTAAATTGTCACTATGCCCGTAGATGAAATCACAGATGTGTAATTTCCAAAATGTGGTGACTTGAGGGGGTTTCTGCTGTTCTGGCATTTAGGGGGTCCTGATAATTGAGTCCGCAAACTATTATAGGAAAATCTGTTCTCCAAAATTCAAATGGTGCTCCTTCCTTCCCAAGCCCTACGGTGCGGCCAAACAGTACTGTACATTCACATGTGGGCTATTGCCACATTCAGAAGAAATTGTGTAACATATTGTGGGCTTTTCTTACCTATTCCCCTTGTCAAAACTAGAAATCTGGGCTTAAAAAAACCCAAAACATTTTAATGGTAAAAATGTAATTATTTTTTCCTTCACTGCCCCATAGTGTATTTTGTGACACACCTGTAGTATGAATATGCTCAATGCACCCCTAGATGAGTTCACTGAGGGGTGCAGTTGGCAAAATCGGGTATTTCTGCTGTTTTGGATACACAGGGGTTCTGCCAATGTGACATGGCACCCCCAAACCTTTCCTCTAAATCTGAACTCCAATATGACACGCCTTCCATTTTGTACTATGCCTCAAAAGTAGTTTTCGACCACATTTGGGGTATTGGCCGACTTAGGAGAAATTGCGTAACAAATTGTATATTCCAGTATCGCCTGTTACCATAGTAAAATTTTGGAATTAAAGCAACATTTTTGTGGTAAAAATGTATTTTTTTTTCATTTTCACTGCTCAATGTTCTAAAATTTTGTGAAGCACCTGAGGTTAATTGTGCTCACCAAACATCTCGAAAAATTCCTTGAGGGGTCTAATTTACAAAATGTGACCACTTGTGGGGAATTTCCACTGTTTAGCACATCAGGGGCTCTGCGATTTGTCATCCAATGATAATTCCAGCCAATTTTGCATTCATTGTCGAATGGTGTGCTTTCACTACCAAGCCTTGCCTTGCGCCCAAACCCTAGATTTCTCCCATATATGTGGTATCTGTGTACTCAGGAGCAATTGCACACCAAATAGTTCAGTGCATTTTCCCTTGTTACCCTTGGGAAATGTAAAATTTGGGGTTAGATTAACATTTTTTATGAAGAAAAGTAAAATTTTCTTTTTTTTTTTTTTTTTTTCTTCCACATTGCTTTAGTTCCTGTGAAGCACCTAAGTGGTTAATAAATCTCTTGTATGGGGTTATGAGCAGTTTGAGGCGTGCAGTTTTTAGAATGGTGTCACTTTCAGGTGTTGTCTGTCACTTAGGCCTCTCAAAGTCACCTCAAATGTGATGTGTTGCCTTTTAAAAAAAAAAAAAAAATAAATATAATGGTTTTTAAATGGTCAGAGAAATGACAAATTGCTGATAAACTTTTAACCCTTCTATCTTCCCTCAAAGTCTGTGCCCATGTTGCGTTCTGCCCCTGCAGAAATTTCTGCAGCGATTTGAACAGCACACGTGCGCTTCAAATCGCTGCAGAAACACTGCGTAATGAAAAGCCGATTTCATGCACTCTAGATGCAGCCTCTCCCATAGACAGAGCGGGACCTGCATCCAAAGCGCATGAAAGAAGTGACATGTTTCTTTTTAGAACGCAGCGCTTCGGCAGTAGCCGAAGCGCTGCGTTCTAATACGCCACGTGGGCATGGATTAGGCACAATCTTCATAGATTGTGCTGGGGACGCATGCAGTTGCACTGCAGTGCAGAACGCAGCGTAACTGCATGAAAATACGCTACGTGGGCACAGAGCCATAAAGTAGACATGTGATTTATTAAAGTGATCCTGTCATCAGTTATTTTTAGTCTGAGCTGATACCACCACCTTCCTTAGCACCTATGCTGCATTGTGAAAAGTGGTATATTATGCCCTGACTTGCCTGCATAGCTCCAAAAAAACTTCTTTTGAATACTTCCTGCTCTATATGCAAATGCGACCGGGCTAGTCCAATGGGCGTCATTGCAGCGGCTCCTCTCCGCTGGTAAACTCCATCTTCCTGATGTGATTTGATGTGGATGATGCTTCCTGCATCATCCACATAGCCTTACAAAATCTAGTGCCTGCGCAGGGAGATCACGGTTCACTCAAGTGTTCTTTGCTTTGCCCTGCTGCGGGTAGAGCCTGAAACCTAACTGCGCATGCGTCGGCAGCAGGGCACAGCAAAATGGGCCTGCGCAAACCGCGATCTACCTTCCCAGGCGTCATTAACATCAATCACGTTGGGAGGATGGCTATTACCAGCGGAGAGGAGTGACAGGAGCCGCTGCAATGACTCCCATTGGACCGGACTGTTCGCATTTGCATACAGCGCAGGAGCTATTCAAAATAATATATAATATACTAATTTTTAGAATGCAGCATAGGTGGTATTAGCTAATACACTAAAAAACTGGTGACAGGTTCCCTTTAACTATTTTTGTGACATAACTCTTTAGCTTAAAGGCATAAAAAATGAGAATTTTTCACCGAATTTCCGATATTTTCACAAAAACAAAAATATCCTTAATTTGACTATGATGAAGCACAGTGTCACGAAAAAATAATCTCCGAATCACTGGGATTCATTGAACGTTCCAGAGTTAAAGGAGTTGTCCGACATAATTTCACAAAAATTTTTTTAAGGTAATCTGTGCTGTATTGTCATATAAAACATCATTACCTATTATTTTTTTTTTTTTTTTTTGCTCTGCTTGAATTATCACTTTATTTACCTGCAGCTCGAGCAAACGACTTTCCTTTCTCGCCTTTTCATTGGGGGACACAGACAGTGGGTATTATGGTGTCTCCAGGGGAGGCGTGACACTAGATTTGCAAAAGTGGAAACTAGCTCAGTTTTTTTTGGACTGGGCTCCACCAGAGGTGCCTCAGGCCAGCTTATTTTGTTTTGTTTTATTTTTACTTTTTATTTTGTTTTTTTTCATTCTATTTTTGATAGGGGCAATACCAGGGTGTCTTGCCACCCCCGTTCCCCCCCCCCGTTTACGGGCAGAGGAAACCTGGCGTGCACAAGCCGTCGGTCTTCCCTCGCGCCCAAGTGGTCGGGTCTGCATACCCCTCCAGGCTCCCTGGAAGCACCTTACACCAAGGTAGCTCCAGAGGGCTAGCAGAGCCGAGGACCTGCTTCAGCCTTGAGCCGAAGATGCGTCCCTGAGATCCCCGCATCCATCACCGACGCGTCTTCAGACGGAGCCAGGAGCAGGTAGGGAGACGACGAGTCATCTGTCCCCTGCATCCAAACCGCCGCCTGGAATGGCGCCGGTGAGGCAATGCAGGCCGTGATCCCGGGTAGCATCATTAATTTAGCCCCCGGCTTCGGCCTGCATTTTAGCAACGCCCCCTCTCACTGCTATGGAAGCTGCTCCCTCACTCAGGAGCAGCTCCTTTCCGATTGGCCGTCACACTTAGTCCCAGCCCTGAGACAAATCAGCCTCCGGGGGCCGTCTCTCCTCCAGGCTGCCAGGAACACTGGACACCATTTTCCACGTGGGGAGCAGACTTGGCTCTGCACTTCTGCAGCACTATATACCGCTCTGCTCAGCGGTATATCGCTGTCTCTCTAGCGGTGTGTGTCTGCTGGCTAGCGGTGTATATCAGCTATTAGCGTTATATACTGGCTCTGCCTGCAGGTATATGCCGGCTGTTTGACAGTATATGCCATTTTGCTACGGTATATACCGGCTCTGCATAGCAGTCACTATATAATACTGCTAGTGGCTCCTCACTCATATAACTCTACCCCTATAGGGCTGTAGGACTCTATTGCTGACATGCGTAACCGCAAGGGTGATAAAGCTTCCCAGGCGTCCTCTATGGACCTGTACTATGCCTGTACCACCTGTGGACGCTCGTTTTCTAATGGCCGAAGCTATCCACTATGCCGGGGCTGCGATGCCCCTTCTACCGTGTCACAACAGAGCCCGATGCCGTGCAGTCTCTGGATTCTGCTCCGGCCACCGGCCAGGCAGCACCCCTGTCTGATGACTTAATGCCTGCATGGGCTTTTCTAATGTCTAAAAGGTTAGATGACCTTGCCGCTCAGATATCCCAGCCTTCTACAGGCTCAGCTCCCTCAGAGGAGCTCGTCTGGTGTCTCTTCTCCAGAACGTAAAAAGGCTGTTTCCAAAAGGCGCCATTGCGACCTCTACGCCTCATCCGACTCGGACGATAGTCAGTCTGACCGAGGTTCCGTGACCTTTAGTAGTCACGATTCTTAAGACTCTGACTCTGATTCTGATGTCCTTTGTAAGTCTAGGCATATAGAAGACACACTAATTTCGGCTGTCAATCACTCTGTCGATCTCTGATCAGCCTCCTGACCCGACTTCTCAGTCGGCAATCAAGCGGGCCAAGAAGCCTCCTAAATCCTTTGCTCAGGATCCGGTTTTTCGGCAAATTATATCTAAACGGTGGGATCACCCTGATAGAAGGTTTAATAAAAAAACCCTTCTCTTCTTTCGCTTATCCCTTTCCCTCTGAAATGGTTAAGCCCTGGTCAGTACCCCCCGTTGTGGATCCACCAGTATCTAGACTGGCTAAACACACGGTCATGTCTGTTTCAGACAACGCGTCTCTCAAGGACTTGTCCGACCACGCGGTTGATGCCTGGAAAATAGATTTCACTGCAGCTTCGGGATCCTCTCTTCGCCCCCTGTTTGCCTTAACATGGGTCGTGAGAGCTATGGGGGTGTGGAGCAAGAACCTACGCAGGATGCTTCGCTCTTGTAATATTCCCCCGGCGGCTTTTGAGATCCTTGATTTCTTCTCTATAGCCTCTAATTATTTTCTTCACGGCTGCCTAGATGCAGCTAGTTTGTCAGCCCTATCGGCGGCCAATGCTGTCTTTGCCCGCAGAGTCCTTAGGCTAAAAATATGGAATGCGGACAGTGCCTCCAAGAAATCCCTGTCCACACTCCCCTTCCATGGCCTGCGTCTGTTAGGAGTTTGTCCAGGGATTCTCCAATCTGAGACGACTGGTGGTAAAAGTACCATTCTACCTCAAAAGCGGCCTGTATCCAGGAATTTTAAAAAATCTCCTTGGCGCAGGCAGTCCTTTCGGCCTGCCCCCCCAGAAACAATCAGCCCAAGGATCGTCCCAACGCTCAGATCGAGGATCCGGTCCCTCAAGGGGCTCTTCTTGGCGTTCCCACTCCAAGCAACCTAAACCCAAAGGACCTCGCTCTGTACAGGCCTCCTCAGCATGATGCCAGGTATCCATCAGATCCGACTTATGTTGGAGGGCGGCTTCTGCTTTTTCGGGATATCTGGCTAGACCACACTCACGATGCTTGGGTTCGAGAAATCGTCACCTCAGGTTACAAGATCGATTTCCATTCCCTGCCGGCCAACAGTTTTCTGCGTTCTCGTCTTCCAAAGTCCAAAACGCAAAGCCAGGCCTTATTTCAGGCCATAGCCTCTTTACAGAAAGCAAATGTTATCATTCCAGTGCCCCTGGAACAGCGTGGCAAAGGTTTCTATTCAAACCTTTTTGTCGTTCTCAAAAAAGATGGCTCTGTCCGCCCTATCTTGGACCTCAAATAGCTGAACAAATTCGTACGGATTTGAACTTTCCGAATGGAGTCATTGAGAGCAGTGCTAGCCGCCATGGAACCTGGAGAATTCCTAGCTTCCATAGACGTTCAAGATGCTTATTTACACATTCCCATATGTGTATCGCATCAACGGTTCCTTCGCTTTGCCGTAGGACACGCGTCATGTCCATTTTACACCCCAGAGGCATCCTGGTAGTTCCCTATTTGGACCTTCTTGTCAAAGGGAGCTCTCTTCAAGTTTGCTCAGAAAGCCTGCAGATTTGCCTAGACACGCTGTCAAGCCTAGGGTGGCTTATCAACTTCAACAAGTCATCCCTCATTCCTCATCAGCGCATCACCTTTTTAGGTATGCTGATACACTGCTCAGTCCTGGGTTTTTCTTCCAGAGGACAAGAGGTCTTCCCTGATCCGGGCCGCCCAATCCCTCCGCTCTCACCGTCACACATCCCTTCGGAATGGAATGAGAGTGTTAGGCAAGATGGTGATGGTCATAGAAGCCGTGTCCTTTGCCCAATTCAATCTGCGCCCTCTACAACTGGATCTTCTATCCTCCTGGGACAAGAATCCAGCTTCCCTAGACCGGTCAGTCCGCCTATCTCGGTCTGCGCTCAGCTCCCTCGTCTGGTGGACTCAAGCCTCATCCCTATCTCAAGGGAAGTCCTTCCGCCCGGTCTACTGGCAAGTAGTCACGACTGATGCCAGCCTGATTGGCTGGGGGGCGGTGTTTCTCCACCACACTGTTCACGGACGCTGGTCTCCTTCCGAGCGCTCCCTGCACATCAATGTTCTGTAGATCAGAGCCATATTTTTGGCCCTTCAGAATTTTCAGCCCTTACTATTGGGCCTCCCTGTTCGGATCCAGTCAGACAATGCCACGGCCGTGGCTTACATCAACCGTCAGGGAGTAACTCGCAGCGATGAAGGAAGTATCCAGGATTCTTCTATGGGCAGAGAAGCACATCCCCATTATTTCAGCTGTCCACTTCCCAGGGGTAGACAACTGGGCCGCAGACTTTCTCAGCAGGCAAGGTCTAGCGGCAGGGGAATGGTCCCTCCACGACTAAGTGTTCCATCAGATCACTCTTCGTTGGGGACCCCCAGATGTGGACCTCATAGCGTCTCGAATGAATGCCAAAATACGTCCCTTCATATCCCGGTCGAGAGACCCGCTAGCACTCGGCTCCGACGCCCTAGTCTTTCCGTGGGCGCAGTTCCGCCTACCCTACATCTTCCCTCAATTTCCTCTCATTCCGAGAGTAATCAAGAAAATCAAAGCGCAGGGAATCCCGGTGATCCTCGTGGCCCCGGACTGGCCCAGGAGAGCCTGGTACCCAGAGCTTCTCCAACTGCTCAGCGACACTCCCTGGCGTCTTCCAGACCGCCCGGATCTTCTGTCGCAAGGTCCAATATTCCACCAGAATACAGCACAGCTGCATTTGACGGCGTGGTGCTTGAATCCTTGATTCTAGCAAAATCAGGTCTTTCTTCTAAGGTAGTTCATACCATGCTTAATGCTCGGAAGCCCTACTCCACCAGTATCTACCACAGGACCTGGAAGACCTATCTTTCCTGGTGTGACCGTCATAATCGGTCGCCCCTTACCTTTTAAATCCCTAATGTTCTTGCCTTTCTGCAAGACGGTCTGGACTCGGGACTAGCTCTCAGTACCCTTAAAGGACAAGTTTCTGCCTTTTCAGTATTTTTCCAGAAGCGGCTGGCTTTTCGCCCTCAGGTCCGTACCTTTTCTTCAAGGGGTGGCGCATTTGGTCCCTCCTTATCGCCACCCCTTAGATCTCTGGGATCTGAATCTGGTTCTCGGAGCTCTTCAGCTTCCTCCCTTCGAAAATCTGAGAGAAATCTCTCTTCAACGACTGTCCTGGAAGGTTGCCTTTTCTTTATCGTTCCTTATGGGAGACCCAGACCATGGGTGTATAGCTAGCGCCTCCGGAGGACACACAAAGCACTACACTCAAACGTGTAGCTCCTCCCTCCGGGTTATATACACCCCCTGGATGACAATCTACCCAGTTCAACGCTTTGTGTTCCAGGAGGATCACACACATTTTCTTTTCCTGATATTTTTTTCATTTTTAAAGATTTGGAAGAAAAGCGGGTCCAGTCTGGACTCCCGGCATGTCCCTTCACGCTCCACTCTGCGGGGTGCTGTTAAGGTTGATTTCAATAAGGCTGGAGCCTTCACATGCCGAGCTCCTTCGCATCCTCTGTCGAGGCTCTGTTTGAAGTGGGAGCCATCACGGTCCTCTCTGCTTGCAGAAGACCGGTCTCCATCCGCAGCCCTGTCTGGTCCCTGCTGGAAGGAGCGTTAACCCCCACTCAGGGACATGGCCCTGCGTCTCAAAGCTAAGTATTGAGACGTTTTTTCAGGGGTCCCGGGTACTTTTATAGGGGGACAGTATGTGCTTTAGCGTTACTGTTAATTTCGGCCGGTTCTGGGAATTTCCCATGAGAACCGCGCCGACGGTGCCTGCTCGTCGGCCGCACTTTAAAATCTAGGCCCCGGCTTCAGTTTGGGCCTAGTTTCGTTTTTGGCTTCTTCTGCATGTTTTACATACAGCGCCGCCCACCGCCCGGCCAGCAGAGGGGAGGGCACTCCTCTCTAGGGAGATGTCCCCTCCCCTGTCTACCTCCCTGTGTCTCTCTGCCCTCTGTTTTTCCCGCTCCTGGGCTTATACACGCCCCCCCTCCTTCTCCCAGCGCCATTTTCTCAGCGTTTTCCTACACTGGGAAGCGCTGGATGCTGCTGCTGCCTACTATCTGGAAGGCTGACACTTCAAGGGGAGCGGTGAAATCCGGAGGACACACAGAGAGCAGGGCTGGTAAGCCACAACCTCTGGTTGTGGACTTTTATTACACTCTCAGGCTTTCTACAGGAGTGTGTTTTGGCTGCAGAACTTCCTCCACAGCAGCATGTCTGTTACTAGGAGCAAGGCTGCAAACATGTATGCTATATGCACTGCGTGCAAGCTCATTCTGCCAGAGCCAAGCACATACCCACATTGTGATGCCTGTGCTAATATGGTTGTGTCTCAGCCTGGAGCCTCCTCAGGGGTCCCTCCGGCTGCTCCGGCCACGGTGGAACCCCCGGCTTGGGTAGCATCCTTTTCACAAGCTCTTTCCAAGTCGTTTGCCGATTCCATGGGGCAGCTGTCCCAGACGCTGCTGTCTATGCATCAGCCTCCCTCTCAGGGTGTCTCTGCGGCTCCGTCTGCAGAGCCCTCAGAGCATGTCCTAGGACCTCGTCCCCCTAAACGGAGACGCACGGACCCTTCTCCTTCCTCGTCCCACGGCTCTGATTCACAGGCCGAGGTGCAGGGCGAGGAAGATTCGTTTGCTGTTGGCTCAGACGCTGCCTCTATGTACCCCATTGACTTGTCTGAGGGTGATGCGGATGTTAGTGACTTGATTGCGTCCATTAACTCCGTACTGAACCTCAACCCACATGAGTCAGAGGAACAACCCTCTCTGGTAGAGGTACACCAGTTTACCTCTCCTAAGAAGCCTAGGAGTATGTTTTTTAACCACTCCAGCTTCCAGACCACTGTTAACAAGCCCAGGGCCTGTCCTGACAAACGTTTTCCGAAACGTAGTTCAGATGACCGTTTCCCTTTTCCTCCGGAAGTGGTTAAGGACTGGGCCCAGTCCCCAAAGGTAGACCCTCCGGTGTCCAGAATCTCAGCCCGCACAGTCGTTGCTGTGGCTGACGGCACTTCTCTTAAGGACCCCACTGACCGCCAGGTTGACCTTCTGGCCAAGTCTGTATTTGAGGCGGCAGGGGCCTCGTTCTCCCCGTCTTTTGCGGCAGTGTGGGCTCTTAAGGCTATCTCTGCCTCTCTAGCGGAGATTCATTCCCTCTCCAGGGACTCTATTCCTGAGATGGATGCCTTAACTTCTCAAGCTTCGGCTTTTGCATCCTACGCCATGTCTGCCATCCTGGAGGCTTCTCACCGCACGGCAGTGGCCTCCGCTAACTCCCTCGTGATCCACAGGATCTTGTGGCTTCGAGAGTGGAAAGCGGACGCTTCCTCTAAGTACCTTGCGAGTCTCCCTTTTACTGGGTCCCGGCTGTTTGGGGAACAGCTTGATGACATAATTAAGGAAGCTACTGGCGGGAAGAGTACTTCCTTGCCACAAGCTAAAGCCAAGAAACCTGCCCAGGGCAGGAACCAATCGAGGTTTCGTTCCTTTCGTTCCTCTAACTGGTCATCCTCTAAGCCCTCGGCCTCGTCCACTACCGCAGCCAAGGACCGTAAACCCAACTGGCGCGCAAAGCCGCGTCCTCAAAAGACCGGAGGAGCCGCTGCCACCAAGGCAGCCTCCTCGTGACTATCTGGCCGCGCCAGCAAAGTCCTTGGTCGGTGGCAGGCTCTCCCACTTTGGCGACGTGTGGTTGCAACACGTCTCCGATCAGTGGGTGCGGGATATCATCACCCACGGCTACAGGATACCTTTTTCTTCCAGCCCGCCAAACAGATTTTTTCTGTCCACCCCCCCCTGCTCCAAAGCCGCCGCCTTCTCTCAGGCCGTGGCATCCCTGCAGGCCAACGGTGTAATTGTTCCGGTCCCCGCTCGGGAACGGTTCAGGGGTTTCTACTCAAACCTCCTTCTAGTCCCCAAAAAGGACGGTTCCTCCCGACCCATCCTGGATCTCAAGCTTCTCAACAAGCATGTTCAGGTGCGGCATTTTCGCATGGAATCTCTGAGATCGGTCATTGCCTCAATGACCCAGGGAGATTTTCTGGCATCCATCGACATCAGAGATGCCTATCTGCATGTGCCTATTGCGGTCTCACACCAGCGCTGGCTACGCTTTGCAATCGGAGAGGAACATTTCCAGTTCGTGGCTCTTCCCTTTGGCTTAGCCACGGCCCCTCGAGTGTTCACCAAGGTCATGGCAGCAGTGGTTGCGGTCCTGCACCTCCAGGGATTGGCAGTGATTCCTTACCTGGACGACCTTCTAGTCAAGGCCTCATCCAGTGTAGACTGCCAGCGAAGTGTCTCTCTCACTGTCACCACGCTAATTCAGTTCGGGTGGCTTGTCAACCTCCCCAAGTCGACTCTGACCCCGACCCAGGTACTTTTGTACCTAGGGATGCAATTCGAGACTCTGCCGGCACTTGTCAAGTTGCCCTTAGTCAAACAGCAGTCCCTTCGTGTGGCGGTGCGCTCTCTGCTGAGGCACCGCCGTCATTCCATCAGACACCTCATGCAGGTGCTGGGTCAGATGGTGGCGTCCATGGAAGCGGTTCCCTTTGCCCAGTTCCATCTGCGTCCCTTGCAGCTGGACATTCTCCGCTGTTGGGACAAGCGGATCTCTTCTTTGGACAGGCTGGTGGCTCTGTCATCACAGGCCAGGAACTCGCTTCAGTGGTGGCTTCAGCCCCTCTCCCTTTCACAGGGACGTTCCTTCCTGACTCCATCCTGGGTGATCCTCACCACGGATGCCAGTCTCTCCGGCTGGGGAGCGGTATTTCTCCATCACCGAGCACAGGGCACTTGGACTCCGTCCGAATCAGCCCTCCCGATCAATGTGCTGGAAATCAGAGCTGTGTTTCTAGCTCTCCTAGACTTTCACCACCTATTGGCGAGCAAGCACATTCGGGTTCAGTCGGACAACGCGACAGCGGTTGCCTACATCAATCACCAGGGCGGAACTCACAGCCGTATGGCGTTGTTGGAGGTTCAACGAATCCTCCAGTGGACAGAGGACTCCAAGTCCACCATATCCGCAGTCCACATCCCAGGCGTGGAAAACTGGGAGGCCGATTATCTCAGCCGTCAAACCGTGGACGGCGGCGAGTGGGCCCTGCATCCGTCAGTGTTCAGATCAATCTGCCGCAAGTGGGGCACTCCGGAAGTAGATCTAATGGCTTCCCGGCACAACAACAAGGTTCCGGTTTACGTGGCTCGCTCACACGATCCTCAAGCCTTCGCAGCAGACGCGCACTGGTTCAGGATTGGTCTCAGTTCAGTCTGGCCTATGTGTTTCCCCCTCTAGCGCTCCTGCCCAGGGTTCTGCGCAAGATCCGAATGGAGGGCCGTCGAGTCATACTCATTGCTCCGGACTGGCCCAGGCGAGCCTGGTACCCAGACCTGCTCCGCCTGTCCGTAGAGGTGCCGTGGCATCTCCCGGACCGCCCAGACCTTCTCTCTCAAGGTCCGTTCTTCCGCCAGAATTCTGCGGCTCCCAGATTGACGGCGTGGCTCTTGAGTCCTGGATCCTGACGGCTTCAGGCATTCCCTCTGAGGTCATCTCCACCATGACTCAAGCTCGGAAGTCTTCCTCGGCTAAGATATACCACAGGACTTGGAGAATTTTCCTATCCTGGTGTCGCTCTTCCGGCCATGCTCCTTGGCCTTTTTCCTTGCCGACCATCCTGTCTTTTCTACAGTCAGGTCTACAGTTGGGTCTGTCCCTCAATTCCCTTAAGGGACAGGTGTCGGCTTTGTCGGTATTGTTCCAGCGGCGTATCGCCCGACTGGCTCAGGTGCGCACCTTCATGCAGGGCGCATCTCACATCATCCCTCCTTACCGACGGCCCTTGGATCCCTGGGACCTTAATCTGGTCCTCACGGCCTTACAGAAATCCCCTTTTGAGCCTCTCAGGGAGGTTCCTTTGTCTAGACTTTCACAGAAAGTTGTTTTTCTAGTAGCCATAACTTCTCTCAGGAGAGTTTCTGATTTGGCTGCGCTTTCTTCGGAATCCCCCTTTTTGGTGTTTCACCAAGACAAGGTGGTTCTGCGTCCGACTCCGGACTTTCTCCCTAAGGTGGTGTCTTCCTTCCACCTTAACCAGGACATTTCATTGCCCTCTCTTTGTCCGGCCCCTGTGCATCGCTTTGAGAAGGCGTTGCACACCTTGGATTTGGTGCGGGCGCTCCGAATCTATGTGTCTCGCACCGCCGTTTTTCGGCGGAGCACCTCACTTTTTGTGCTAACCACGGGTCAGCGCAAGGGCCTCTCGGCATCTAAACCGACCCTGGCTCGTTGGGTTAGGTCGGCTATCGCCGATGCCTACAGTGTTCTCAGGTGCCTCCCCCGCTGGGGATTAAGGCGCACTCGACTAGAGCTGTCGGTGCCTCCTGGGCTTTCAGGCACCAGGCTACGGCTCAGCAGGTGTGTCAGGCTGCCACTTGGTCCAGTCTGCACACTTTTTCTAAGCACTACCAAGTGCATGCTCATGCTTCGGCAGATGCGAGCTTGGGCAGATGCATCCTTCAGGCGGCTGTCGCCCATTTGTGAAGTTAGGTTTTGCCTACTTCTCAGTTTAGTTTCTTTCCCACCCATGGACTGCTTTGGAACGTCCCATGGTCTGGGTCTCCCATAAGGAACGATAAAGAAAAAGAGAATTTTGTTTACTTACCGTAAATTCTTTTTCTTTTAGTTCCGACATGGGAGACCCAGCTCCCTCCCTGTTGCCTGTTGGCAGTTTTTTGTTCCGTGTGTTTCACGGCTGTTGTTAGTAGACAGAGTTCTGGTTTTGCCGAGTTTTACTCTATCTCTACTTATGGGTGGATGTCCTCCTTCAGCTTTTGCACTGAACTGGGTAGATTGTCATCCAGGGGGTGTATATAGCCCGGAGGGAGGAGCTACACGTTTGAGTGTAGTGCTTTGTGTGTCCTCCGGAGGCGCTAGCTATACACCCATGGTCTGGGTCTCCCATGTCGGAACTACAAGAAAAGGAATTTACGGTAAGTAAACAAAATTCTCTTTTTTAGTCGCCATTACCTCTATTAGGCGAGTGTCCGAACTAGCGATTCTTTCCTGTCGCTCACCTTACCTGATTTTCCATCATAAGGTGGTCCTTCGGCCTCCCCCCCCCCCCCCCACACTTTTCTCCCGAAGGTCGTATCTTCTTTCCACTTAAACGAGGACATTGTGTTGCCGTCATTCTGCCCGGTCCCGGTCCACTCTTTTGAAAAAGCCCTTCACACTCGTAGATCCGCAGAGCCCTGACAAGATCTAATCTCCAGAACAGCGCCGTTGCGCAAGTCCGATGCCCTCTTCGTCCTCTCACAAGGACACAAAAAGGGCAACCAGGTTTCTAAATCCTCGATTTCTCGATGGATTAGGACTGCCATCTGTGAGGCATAGAAAGCACGAGGTTCTATTCCCCCTCAATCTGTGCGGGCCCACTCTACGCGAGCAGTGGGTGCTTCCTGGGCTATCTGCCATCAGGCTTCGGCGACCCAACTTTGCAAGGCCGCTACCTGGTTGTGTGCACACGTTTACAAAATTCTACAGAGTGCATTTGCATGCCTCCGCGGATGCTGCTCTTGGAAGACAAGTCCTTCAGGCGGCAGTGGCCCATTTATAAGTGGCCACTGCTCGTTTTTTTTTTTTACAGTGTTTTGATGTGTTCACTTCAGTTGCAGTCGTTAGTCAGCTCTTAGTCTGATGTTATACACTGTTAATAGTTCAGTTCCCACCCAGGGACTGCTTTGGGACGTCCCACTGTCTGTGTCCCCCAATGAAAAGGCGAGAAAGGAAATGACATTTTTGTGTACTCACCGTAAAATGTCATCCTTGGAGCCTTTCATTGGGGGACACAGCTCCCACCCTTTTGGTTTTGGTTGTCCTTCTCCTACTGCGTTTACACCAAACTGAGCTAGTTTCCTGCCTAGCTAGGGTATATGCTGTGGGGTAGGAGCTAACACTTTTTTGCAAATCTAGTGTCACGCCTCCCCTGGAGACACCATAATACCCACTGTTTGTGTCCCCCCAATGAAAGGCTCCAAGGAAGACATTTTATGGTGAGTACACAAAAATGTCATTTTTCCTTTCCTTGGTTGCCTAACCTCACAGCCCCGCCCGCTACACACATTGGCTGTTAGTATTCTGCCCAGCACAGACCTCTAGCAGAGGACAATATGGGCACATAGAAAGTAGTAATTTGCCCATCCTATAGTATTGGCCCCATCCTGTAATAATGTGCCCAATTTTCGTGCCCATCCTTTAGTATTGTGCCCCATCCTTCTACTTATTCTGTAGTAATGTACCCTTTCCTGGTCCTCTTCTTTATAGCAATGCTCCATACTGTAGAATTGTACCCTAGTGTGCCATTCTTCTGATACGCAAAAAAACAAGACCAATCCTTCTCACCTGTCCTCGTTCCCTCGGGGGCCTGTTTGTTTCTTCCGGTCGTAGCCCCCTTGATGAACGCTGCCGGTGCAGGGGCTGCCGCTGACCTTGCTTTATATCAGAGGACAGAATTCCCAGGTGCTGTGCAGGAATGAGCTCTGATTGGTCGGCGGCTGATCATTGCAGTAGCTGTATACAGAACTTGCGTCTAAGCAGCGCCGGGGAATCTGTCTTCTGATATAAAGCACTGACTGCGCGGCCCCAACAAAGGTAGCGATCAGCAAGGGGCCTGTGCGCCGCAATCAGCATCAGGAGCGGCATGCAGCCTACCGCCAGCGTCGATACCAGTGCACTACGGAATGTGTGGGAGGGTGCGGGGAAGGTGGTTGGGGACTCCACGCACGGTACCTGCCGAGCACAGCGGCAACATGAAGTCTGCTGTGAAGCCCGTCAAGAAGGTCCTGCCCCTGTTGACAAGACATCACAGGAGCCGCAAAATCCCAGCAGGAGAGTGGGGGAGGGGCTGACAGCAAAGCAGGTAGGTTGTTGCGATCTACTTACCTGCCCCAATGTAGCCCAATAGTGAAATGACAAAGGGCAAAATAAGCCTGATAACCCACTTTTAATTCCTAAAGTGAAACTGGTCTCTGGTGACGAAGAGTTTAGGTTGAATATACCTGGCTGAGGTCATACAGGCAGTGTTTAATTGAATTGGTTTGCGCGTATGAACTGCTAGATTCATTCAAGGTCAGTAGAATGGAGTATGTGGGCTAGTGCCCATGTGCTGCAGGATCTCCAGAATTTTGCAGACCATGCACAAATTCACTGGGGTTTTCGTGTATTTCTGCAGCAAGTATTCTGCTGCTACTTCTCTCAGGCGATATCTCTCCTAATCCCGGTCTACCCCATGCTATATTTACCCCCTCCCCCACCTCTCATAGAAACCCTGATAATCTTATTAAAGGGAACCTGTCATCAGAAATTTAGCTATAAACCTAAACGTTTCCCCCTCTGCAGCTCTTGGGCTGCATTCTAGGAAGCTTCCTATAGTTTTTGTGGCCCCTTTTATTCCAAAATGAATACTTTACAAACTTGTACCTTTTCGTATGCAAATTTCTTAAATCTTCCATGGGGGCGGGCTGCCTGATGTACGTTGCTGTCCTCCTGCCGATTTTACGCCGCCCCCGAACGCTGAATTTCAAACCTCAGGACGCCGCCCGTGGTCCCGCGCATGCGCTGTGCTACTGTAGCGGTGCCGTGCACGTGTGACCGCTAGTGACTCTTTGCGCGGGCATGAGGTTATGGGCGGCGCTGTGAGTGTCATCAGCAAGTGCCGCCCATAACCTCGTGACCGCACTTTCGCCTATTCCTCCAGCGTTCTGCGCAAACGCTCGATGGCCAGATGACCGGACGTCACCTCCTTCCCATCCTGCTCAGCAGCAGGAAATAGATGGGAGGAGCGGACGGAGCAGTCTGTGCCCGCGCAAAAGCGTCACCAGCGGTCACACGTGCACGCAGTGCACGGCACCGCTACAGTAGCACAGCGCATGCGCGGGACCACGGGCTTCCAGGTGCGGCGTCCTGAGGTTTGAAATTCAGCGTTCGGGGGCGGCGTAAATCGGCAGGAGGACAGCAACGTACATCAGGCAGCCCGCCCCCATGGAAGATTTAAGAAATTTGCATACAAATTTATTTTGGAATAAGAGGGGCCACAAAAACTATAGGAAGCTTCCTAGAATGCAGCCCAGGAGCTGCAGAGGGGGGAACTTTTAGGTTTATAGCTAAATTTCTGATGACAGGTTCACTTTAACTTTAGTTGTACACCCTCACTTCCCTCTTTTAATTGTGCCTCTGGAATCCACCGTTTGTATGTAACAAGCTTCCCTACATCCACAACCTCTTTCTCAATAACTCTCTTAACCTGCTGGCCCTCACTGAAACCTAGATTCAGGATTCTGACACTGCTTCCCCTGCTGCCATTTCTCACGGTGGTTTACACTTTTCCCACTCACCAAGACCTGAAAACAGACATGGTGGTGGAGTCGGTTTACTCCTGTCCCTACAATGTACTTTCCAGGTAATCCCCCCCCCCCCCCAGCTCCATCACTCTCATTCCCATCCTTTGAGGTCCACACTATCAGGCTCTTCCATCCCCTTCCCCCCAGAGTAGCTGTCGTATACCGTCCCACAGGCTCGCCCATCCAGTTCCTTGACCACTTTTCAGCCTGGCTGCCACACTTCAAGTCCTCAGAATTACCAACCCTCATCCTAGGAGACTTTAACATACCCATGAACAGCCCCTCCTCCCCATATGCATCCCAGCTTATATCTCTCACCACCTCCCTTGACCTCTCACAGCTCTCATCCTCTGAGACACATGAAGATGGTAACACCCTTGACCTGGTCTTTATCCGCCTCTGCTCAATCTCTGACTTTGACAACTCGCCTCTTCCCCTCTCTGACCACAACATCCTCTCCTTCAAGCTCCCAAACCCTCGTCCACCCCAGCACACTCCCACCTATTACACATTTAGAAAACCTACGGGCCAGTGACTGACCCTTACAGACTCTTTACACTCATCACTGTCCCCTATCTCCTCACTTTCCTGTCCTGATCTGGCAGTAAACCACTACAACGACACACTCAGAAGTACCCTAAACCAAGTAGCACCCCTCACCCTCAGAACCTCCAAACACCGAGTAAAACAGCCTTGGCTCACATCCCAAACTTGATTTCTCCAGCGATGCTCTAAGAATGCCGAACGCCTATGGAGGAAAACCCGCACACCAGAAAACTTCATCCACTACAAGTTCATCTTAAGGACCTACAACTCTTCCCTTCATCTCGCCAAACAGACCTACTTCACCACCCTTGTTTCCTCACTATACAACAATCCAAAAAAGCTCTTTGACACCTTTTACTCCCTCCTCAGTCCCAAAGCACAGACCCCTATCACAGAACTTAATGCTGATGACCTGGCCTCGTATTTCACAGAGAAAATAGAAAACATCCGCCAAGAGATCAGCTCCCAGCCACCAAGCGTTGCATCCCATACCTCCCCATATCCCATCCAGCTCACTTTCCACATTTGACCCAGTCACAGAGGAGGAAGTCTCCAGGCTCCTATCCTCTTCTCGTCCTACCACTTGCCCTACTGATCCCTTTCTCTCACACCTACTCCAGTCCCTCTCTCCGGTTGTCACCACTCACCTAACTAAAATCTTCAATCTCTCTCTCTCTCTCTCTTCTGGTATATTCCCCTCCTCCCTCAAACACGCTATTATTACTCCATTATTAAAAAAAACCTTCCTTTGATCCGTCCTGCACAAGCAACTACAGACCAGTCTCCAATCTCCCCTTCATCTCCAGACTCTTGGAGCCCCTGGTCTACTCTCGCTTCACCTGCTACCTCTCCTCTCACTCTCTTCTAGATCCTTTACAGTCTGGCTTCCGCCCTTTACACTCAACAGAAACTGCCCTTATGAAAGTGACCAATGACCTGTTGACAGCAAAACGTAATGGTGACCACTCTCTGCTTATCCTTCTTGACCTCTCTGCCGCTTTCGACACTGTTGACCACCATTTCCTTCTCTCTATGCTCCATTCTGTTGGCCTAAAGGACACTGTGCTTTCTTGGTTCTCTTCCTATCTTTCTGGCCGCTCATTCAGCGTATCATTTGCTGGCTCCACATCTTCTCCTCTTCCTCTCACTGTGGGGGTCCCTCAAGGTTCAGTCCTTGGCCCTCTTCTTTTCTCCCTCTACAGAGCCCCAATTGGAATGACCATCAGCAGATTTGGCTTTCAGTACCATCTTTATGCTGACACACAGCTATACACCTCATCCCCTGAGCTCAACCCCGCTGTACTACAGAACACAAGTGACTGCCTGACTGCAGTTTGCAGTGTCGTCCTGCTCGGCCGCTCCGTCCTGCTCGGCCGCTCCGTCCTGCTCGGCCGCTCCGTCCTGCTCGGCCGCTCCGTCCTGCTCGGCCGCTCCGTCCTGCTCGGCCGCTCCGTCCTGCTCGGCCGCTCCGTCCTGCTCGGCCGCTCCGTCCTGCTCGGCCGCTCACCAGCCCCGCACAGAGCAGCACCCACAGTGAGTAACTGGGGCCCTCCTCTATACTACTCGCAGTAATCCAGTACCACCCCATCCTCTGCAGGCCCCCCTCCCTGGCAAGACACCACCAGATTATAAACGGACCCCATATTTTTTTTCATTTTTTTTCCAAATTTGGGGTGCGTCTTATAATCCGGTGAATCTTATAAAACGAAAAATAGGTATATATTTTTAGAGGCATTTTTATGATCCACTAAATCTAATAGCATTATACAGATTAACTGTTGCATATTACTTGGTGTCAACTATAGTTTTATTCTTTACTAGATGTAGTCGAGTGGTGGGATTGTTGACAACCACACCGTGATCCCCTATATTCGTCTGAAGTAGGGGTGTAAATTGACACTACTGATCCCTAGACTTCAACGCTAATTGGTATTTGTCCTGAATTGGATGAGTTTTGAATGGTGCATTTCCATTCTTATTTTTACATCGAGCACATATGAGCACTAGAGCACTTTATAGTGGGTGTTATTACTTTAGTAAATGTAAAGGTTATGTTTTAATAATGCTTTCAGTCCTCTATACTATTTCCTATTTGGTCAATGCTACATTTTATAATTTTATTTATTTTAAAGTTTTTCCTCTTATGCCCTTGTGCACACACTGCTTTTTTTGCCATGGATTTGCTGCATTTTTTGCTGCAGAATTGGCGCAGTTTTTGCTCATAAGCTTCATGCACTTTTTCCCCAGCAAAGTCTGAGAAATTCACACTGCGTTTTTTTCATTACAGATTTTGTTGCAGAATTTCTGCAGCAAAAAGAAGTAGCATGTCACTTCTTTTCTGCGTTTTCCCTGTGTTCAGTGTTAAAAAACCGCAGGCAAAAATGCATGAGTTTTTGGTGCATTTTTCCACAGGTAGGTGCCTTTTTTGCTGGAGAAACAAATCCGCAGTGTGCGCACACAGCCTTGCACCATAAAGGTTTGTGGGTTTTTTTTGTTTTTTTGTTTTTTTTTGCATATTGCTGTATTCTGAGGGCTATAGTTTTTTTCCTTTGCTGTTCTTTGCTGTATGGCTTTTTTTTTATATTTTGTAAAGACTAGATTGTTATAGGCGATACCATTTTTTATTTGACTTTTTGAGTGCGTTTTATTCCACTTATTTTGACAACAACTGTATGATGAAAAGATGTATTTTTTTTTTTTTTTTCCCCCTCTCCACGGTGTGCACTGAAATGTGACAGTTTTCTTGATTGGGTTGTTTTGAACGCAGCAATACCAAATGTGTACTTCTCGTACATTTTTGTTTTTACATAAATATATGCGTTTATTGGTATAATTTTTATTTTTCTCTTATTAAAAAAATATATTTTTTTAGTATATGGGACATTAACTTTCATTGTTTTGATCACTGTATAATGTATTACGCTGACACAAGCTCTGAGAGCACACCCCTTATGAAAACGATAAATTATATTATATAGTGGATTTTTTTTTTTCATTTCACTTTTCCATAATCCTTCAGTTGCTACACATGAATTAAGACATTTCCTGGTTGTTTTGAATAATGAATGTATGTAGGTTTTAAAATATAAAAAAAGGAAAACATCCAGCTCAATGAACAGGTTCTTTATTTTCTTGAATATTCAAACATTTTTTTTTTAATATTTATAGAATATAATGTAGCAATGTCCCCTATTCAAGAAAAAGAAATTACAGTGGAACCTTGCTTAACGAGAACAATCCGTTCTGGGACTGTGCTTGTTAATCAAGTTACTCGTTCAGCAAAGCAAGATTTCCCATAGGAAATCATTACAATGCAGACAATTCGTTCCACAATGTGTTAAATGTCCCATCCTGGTCACCCTATTCTATCATTCTACACATGTGCAAACGCATACAAACGCGTGCACACACACAAGCACACGCACATATTATATGCTCACCTTACCTTCCGTTCCCCCGCCGGCCTCATGGTACTTGTAGTTCGTCGCGATGTACCCGGGAACTGCAAGAATCATGAGCCCGGTGGTGGAACGGAAGGTAAGGTGAGCATAATACTGTATGTGCGTGTGTGTTTGTGCGTATATGTGTGTTTGTGTGGACTGCAAGTGCGGGTCAGAGCGCGGTGGATGTATGGAACCGGAAGTGTGTGCGGTGAGGATTTCGCTCGTGCAGCAAAGCTTTCTCGTAAACAGTGTTACAAATTTACAGAAAGATTTGCTTAAGTGAAATTCTCGTTAAGTGGGTTACTCGTTAAGCGAGGTACCACTGTAGAGAAGCGAGGTACCACTGTAGAGGCTGTATTCATGCCATGGCGGAGCCCTCAACTAAGTTCTGAACAGACGGTGGGCACTTGTAACGGACTTTCCATTGTACAGATTTTAAATTGGGTTTACTTCTCCAATATACAGTCATGGCCAAACGTGTTGGCACATTTCCAAAATTGTGGGCAAAACTATATTTCAAGCGTGTGATGTTCGTTCAAACTCGCCTGTGACATGTAACAGATGTGGGCAATATGAAAATCCTTGAAACCAGATAAAAAGGGGAGAGATTGAGTCAATCTTTGCATTGTGTGTCTGTGTGCCCCACACTGAGCATGGAGAACAGAAAAAGGAAAAGAACTATCTGTGGACTTGAGAACGAAAGGCACCCGTAAAATTTGAGTCATGTAGCAGTTTGAAATTGAAGAATGGTCCAAAGCTCCAGTTGAGGAGTAAGAAGTTGTTGATTTTTTTTTTTATAGGGAACTATTGATTTCAGTTATTTATTCCAAAGGGTGTGCAACAAAATATTAAGTTGAGGGTGCCAACAATATTGTCCGGCTCATCTTTGAGTGAAATTTTTTATTTATTTATTTTTTTTTTTTTTGCTCCAATACACTCAAAGGAAATAAACATATCTGTAACAAAACATTTTTCTTTTTCTAGACCAATTTCAAGGTTGCCAATGCTTTCATCCATGACTGTATATTTTTAGGGCTGTAAAAAAAATAAAAAATTAGAAAATTGCTCTAAAGTTATTTTAAACCTTCTAACATCTTAACTAAGTAAAAATATTTGAGAAATGATGCTGACCCAAACTAGATGTATGGGAAATGTCAACTATTTTGTGTGGTATGACTATCTCTGATTTAAGGATATATGCGTTCTAAGTTTGAAAATGAATAATTTTTGTACATTTTCGCAGATTTCAGACATTTTCAAAATAAAAAAAACGCAAAACGTATTGCCAACTAACATAACCTACAATGTGTCACGAACAAACCTCAGATTCACTGGGATATGTAAAAGCATTTGAGTTATTGCCACATAAAGCGACACATGTAATGATGAGCAAGAACAAATGTGCTCTTTACTCGAGTCGAGCAGGTTGGATTCTCTGATGGGCTTGAGTTACAAGTATAACGGAAGTCAATTATTGGCAGTTCGGCTCTCCGCCTACGGTGGTTTGTTGTTTTTTTTTTTTTTTTTTTTTTATTTATAAATACACAGCATCCAAACACATTGGCTCTCAGTGGGAGTAAAAAAGTCAGAAACTGCACAATGCTTTCACTGAGGTGTAGAGTCCCATAATTTACTAATAGATCTGACAGAGTCAGCTCCCTATCACAAACGACACATCCGAGCACCCGCGATACTCGACTGAGCATTGAGCAGTGGCGAGCACTCTCGCTCCTTTTTAGACACGTGTCACATCTGAAAAATGTGGCTTGGTCGGCCTATACTCCTATCTATTGGTGGTGCAGTTAGAGGTCTATGGATCATGGTCACGAGGCTCATATAAGCTGGTGACGTCACGCGAGCCACGTGCCCAGTCACCACTGGCTTCTTTCTACCTGCCTTCTTACAAATTAATTAACCTCTTACCGACATTGGATGTACTGGGTACATTCTACCTCATGTCGGTATGATCAATGCTGGCTGCCGCGGGCAGCCGGCAGTGAGTTTAGCACGTCAGCTGATTTGGTCTCCACTCATGCCTGCTAACCCCCTGCACCGCGCTGTCAAAATGTGAAAGCTCGGTGTACATCTCAGCCACGGTAAGCTTTCACCCAACTCCATCGGAATTCACGTGACGTCATCACATGGAGCCATGGTAGCACAGGTTCATGTTTAATAAGCATTTCTCCTGTTCTGAGCTGTGCAGCTCTGATCGGGAGAAATTAACAAACAATGAGACTGCTGATCCTTCTAGTCCCCTAAGGGGACTAGTAAAATAAAAAGTAAAAAAAAAATTAGAAACTAAAAAATAATGAACCTAAAAGTTCAAATCACCCCCCACCCCCATTTGCTCAATTGAAAATTAAAGGGTTAAAAAAATAAAGTATTCACCTTTGGTATCGCCGCGTTAAGAAACTCCCGATCAAAATTTAAAATCGATTTAATCTGATCAGTAAATGGCGTAGCGGCAAAAAAAATCCAAACACCAAAATTACGTGTTTTGATTGCTGCAAAATGCAATAACAGGTGATCAAAACATAGCATCTGCACAAAAAATTGTACTCTTAAAAAGTCAGCTCAAGACGCAAAAAATAAGCTGTCGCAGAGCCATAGATCTTGAAAAATGAGAATGCTATGGTTTTCAGAAAATGGCACAAAAAGTGCACCACTTGTTTTGGACAAACGTCTGAATTTCTTTTTAACCCCTTATATAAGTGAACCTATTCATGTTTGGTGTCTACGAACTTATGACCTGAGGCATCACATCGACACATCAGTTTTACCTTTATAGTGAATAAAATATCCCAAAAACAATTGTCCAATCACACTTTTTTTTTTTTTTGCAATCTTTCCACACTTGGAATTTTTTTTTGTCGTTTTCCAGTACACTATATGGTAAAAATTATGGTTACATTTAAAAGTACAACTTGTCCCGCAAAAAATAAGCCCTTATATGGCAATATTGACGGAAAACTAAAAAAAGTTACAACTCTCGGAAGAAGGGGAGCAAAAAAGAAAAACGCAAAATCGCCCAGGGTGAAGGGATTAATCAACTGGAAGTAAGAGCTGCGTCTGCCGCTCAAATAGTATAGTGTTCATTATACCTGCGACCGAAGGCTGGTAGAGCAAAGCCAGCGGTGATGAGTCGCGTAACGTCACCAGCTCATATGAGCTGCTGGAACAGCCAATTGAACCACTCCACCAGTGAGGTTGAGTATAGGCTTTTAATTTTTAGAGGGGTCAACCTGTGGAATGACAAGGGGTAGTTATAGCAATGGACAGCCCCTTTAAGCTCACAATTTGCTCGGTCACATAAGGGGTTAAGGAGGTGTGATGTTTCTGGTTGTGTTTTTAGCCACTAATATCAATTTGTACTTATTTTCACAAAGGTGCCTGAACGTATAGAGTGCCGAGTGTCATTCTGACTATATGCCAGGTGTCAAATTTTAGAAAACAGATATAGATATTGGGCGTATTATTAGTTAACAATTTGGGTTTCATTTGTACAAGTCAAAACTGCAAAAATTGTCCTGTCTACCAGAAGTGTAAAATGTCGAGAAACCCTGTCAGCAAAATGATTAAGCATCTAATGAAACGAAAGTGAAAGCTATCGTACTCGTGGAGAGAACCAGCGTTTGATTGTCGTTTTCATAGATCTAATTAAACTTCTAAGCTGTTTAATTGCTCAGATTGAATTAATGTCCGTAATTTTATAAAGTTGCTATTTTATTTTTTTTAAATTTTAGTTTCACTTGTACAAATTTTAAAACCATTTCTTCTGCTTTCAGGGATTCATCAAAGATGTCCATGAAGATTCGCTCACCGTTGTTTTTGAAAACAAGTAATTGTGCTTTTTTACATTTTACAAGTGGCAATTGCCTGTGATGATACTTTCTATGTTTTAATGTGCTGTTGCCTTCTTATTCTTAGCTGGCAGCCGGAACGTCAGGTTCCATTCCATGAAGTTCGGATGCCACCCCTACCTGACATCAAGAAGGAAATAACTGAAGGGGACGAAGTTGAAGTAAGTGTCAGAAAGCTCCTGTTTGCGGATTTCCAACAAACATTCATGTTCAGTGTATTTTACATTAGTTACAATCAAACACATACCCATTTAGACATTAATTTGTGGCAGGTTTGTTAATTTCTGTGGAAAATTCACAGTACAATACATATGAGACTCTTTTCCTACAATCTCCTATACCAGTCTGCTTTGTACTGTTAATGATTGTTGTACGTATACCCTCTTTCACTTGTAAAATGCCATGGAATAAATGGCGCTATAATAATAAATAATAATAAGTGCATCACAAAGAATATGCAGCAGAAGTCTGAGACCAAAACGTTACCCTCTGGCATGGTTGCAATCTGTCGATATGCATATGAATTAGCCCCATTGTTCAGTTGGGCTAATATTTGGTTTTGCCATGATGAATCCGTGGCAATATTAACCCCTTAAGTTATTAGACAGTATGATTTTGTAACTATAGCGTATACTTAGGCTATGTGCGCATGTTGCGTTCAGTACGAAAACTTAGGCTATGTGCGCATGTTGCATTCAGTAACTTGCAGAAATGAACGCATCTTCTGGCAAAATTTGTCATTGTCAAATTTGGTTTTCACCACATAAACGCAGGAAATAAGCATGCGTTTTTCTTGCATTTTTTGCCGTGTTTTGACCGCGTTTTACATGCATTTCCAGTGCTTAAAATGGGATGCGTTTTCAATACAAAGATACTACTAAATGAAGTTTGAACATTCAAACACTTGGAAAAAAGTGAAAAAAAAATAATCAACCTTTAAATCATACACTATAAAGATGATTTTCTGAACATAATTGAGATTTAATAATTGTTCTAAATAAAGTAAAATTATTGTTTGACTCTTCTTTTTGAGTCTGCCTGGATGTGAGGGCAAATGGAAACCTCTTGACCTCACTATAATGCCAAAAGCGCATGCTTTGATTTTGACAAAAAAAAGCATGCGTTTTGCATCAAAAATGCATGTAAAGCGCTAGAAATTTGTTTTAGGATGTGTTTTGATAATTCTCATTGACTTCAATGTTACCAAAACGCTCAAAATAATTGACTTGTTGCTTTTTCAAATGCAGAGATTTTGACAAATTTTTGTCACAAAAAAACGCAGCGTTTATGGACGCATAATGCGCACAAAATATTCCTATTTCCCATAGACTTTGCTGGGAAATCAAAACGCATGCAATTTTGCATTAAGACGCTGCGGAAACACATGAAAAAACGCAACGTGCACACATAGCCTTACCGCGTCACTATTGTGCATACAAGCTCATTATTAGAAAAGCAAAGATCGCTGGAGCAGTCAATGGAAAGTCACTAGTCGTTCATAAAAGCATGTATTACACTGAAATTTTATGACAACAAACGATGATTTTTAAGCAAGTTCAAAGATCTGATTTCACGACCATCGAACAATATTACGATCACAACTATTACACATTGCGGTTATTGCTATCTTAAGAAAGATATTGTGATTTTACACTTGATTTTTGCCCCGTCTAAAAAGGGCTTTAATGACTGAGCCTATTTTGACCTTAATGACAGGCTAAATTTTACAATTCTGACCAATTTTTTGACGTTATGACTATGGAATGCTTCATCGTATCCCAGTAGTTCTGAAATTTTTTTTTTTTTATTTATTTTTTTTCTCGGTGACCTATACTTCTTGATAGTGGTAAACTTAGTACTATATCTTTTTGTGTTGATTTGTGAAAAAAATTGGACATTTTGCGAAACTTAGCAATTTTCAAACTTTTGAATTTTTATGCTCTTAAACAAGTGAGTTATGTCACACAAAATAGTTAATATTTCATTAACTGTACATCAGCCAAATTTTTAACCATTTTTTTTTTTGTTTTGTTAGGAATCTAGAATGGTTCAAAGTTTATCAGCAATTTCTCATTTTTCCAGCAAAATTTACAACACTTTTTATAGGGACATTATATTTGAAGTGACTTGAGGACTATATGATAGAAAATACCCAAAAGTGAAACCGTTCTAAAAGCTTAACCGCTCAAAACCACATCCAAGAAGTATATTACCCCTCCAGGTGCTTCACATGAATGAATGCAAAGTGGAATGAAGAAATAAATTTTACATTTTACCTAAAAATATTGCTTTAGCCTCAATTTTTATTCACTTTTGTAAGGGATTGCATGAAAAAATGGACCCCAAAATTTCTTACATACTTTCTTCTCTGCGTGCTGATACCCAACATGTGGTCAGAAAACTCTGTTAGGACAAACTGGAGGGCTTGGGACTGAAGGAGCACCATTTGAATTTTAGAACACAAAGTTGGCTGAAATATCTTGCCGACACCATGTCACATTTGCAAGACCCCTAAGGTACCTAAACAGCAGAAACCTCCCTCAGCTAACGGCATTCTGGAAACTAGCCACCGCAACGATTTTATTCTGGAGTATAGTGGGCATTTTGATCCCACAGTATGATACCATTATATCATCATGTTGAAAATGTTCTATTTTTTCACAAAAAAACAGGAGAACCCTCCCACAAGTTAGCCCATTTTGGAAAACTGACCTCTTCAAGATTTTTTCAGGGGTATAGTGAACATGTTGAACCTACGGTTACTTTGCCGGATTTGATAACAATAGGTTGTCATATTGAAAATTTGGACGCAGTGTACGCCCTTCTGTGAAGATATGAGTGTTGTCCGCAGGAGAACGCAGCGGTCTGTGCCCACAATCTGGGTTCGAGCTGCTGTTGACTCAAGCTGTATTTTCCACGAAGAGAACACTCTAGTCTCTGCAGCATAAGTTGACATGATTCAGCTCGGGAAGCCTGCGCCACATGTCAGTTTATGCTGCAGAGAAAAGAAGCACAGTTGGCATGAGATTTTTATGAATTCCATCTACTGTGCTTCTACTGTACAACGCAGCATTTTGGACGCAGCGAAAACAGGAGTCGTCTAAAATACTGCAAACCCTGATCGTGTGCACGCAGCCTAAAAATCTAGGATAGAGGTAAACAATAATGCCCCCCTCCCCCCCACATATTGTAAGCTTGCACTTTTTAGTGCCTTTCATGTAGCAAAAAATGGATGTTCCCACCCCAAATTGGATCACCAGCCAAGGTGAAGCTGTCTTGTTTATTTGGCCTTCCCCCCAGCCTAAAATAGCAGCTCTAGGACTCATTCCATTGCCTGGTAATATAAGGGGTTAATGCCAGCTGGACTCAAGCCCAGGGGTTAGTAATGTTAAGGCGCCTATCGGACAAAAAATGCAAGAACACTCCCCAACACGTTCGATCTTTCGCCAATTTATTTAAAAAAAAAATCTCAGGGAAAAAAATTCCCAACCTGATCCGCTGTAACCCGATTCGGTTTGCTGCAATCCATTTTGGAGGTCCCACGATGACTCCATCTTCCAGCATATGCGGGGCATACTCGGAGAATGCATCTCCCATTTACTGAAAGTGCAGGCACTCAATGTGAGGGGAGTGCCTACAGTGACCTCAGGGAGGTTACTTGGGGTCACTCTCCCCCGGTCTCACCGAGGGCAGTGTGAACTACGGAGACCTCAGTGACATCACAGCAGTCTCACTGTTTGCAGAATTGACTCTCTGTGCGTAAGTCCGCTATGGTTGGTGAAGATGGGGGAAGGAAGGGCCACAGGGGACTCGACGCTCATGAAGGTACTAGGGGTGATTTGGGGAAGATACTTCTCTCCCATTTGACATGTCAGATTGGAGAGAAATCAGAGGAGGAGGATGCTTACAGTGAGCACACAACTCATGCGCCCACCATTTTAGAAGCTGGGAAGGAGGCAGGGAGAGGACTTTTCTCTGTTCTGACATGTTTGATATGTCGGATGGGAGCGAAATCTTATTTATTTATTTTTTTTTTACTGCACTTTATTTTACTTTTTACATGATTTCCGCTATATGGTGTATGTTATGGGGGAACAGGAAAAAACGACCTGGATCGTGGTCTCCAGAATCTCAGCTAACTTAGGCAGCTGAAACCCGAGATTTTCCTACAGTAGGGGCTGCCATATCCTTATTCCTGAGCGCTGTTAAAAAGCAGCACTGAGGGGGGAAAAAAGGTCCCTTAACTGCTGCCTTTAAAAGGCGGTCATTAAGGGGTTAAACACTTATTTTTTTTATTTATTTATTTTTTTCCTTTATCTGTACGTCATCAGAAAATTCTGTATGGTTTATCTGCAAAATTCACTTTGAAATCGTTAAAGAATTCTGAATGTGTGCATACGGCCTTACACATTCACCAGAAGGGCTGGGAAGAAATAAGATGCTTTTTTTTTTTTCTTTGCATATTTTGCAAGTTCTGATTTGTCCTCACTTGTAGATTAGTGCTCAGTTCTGCTAAAATAATAAGTCTAAAATATTACCAATTACCCCAGGCCACATTTTCCAACAAATATAGCTATGAACCAACCCCCAACTGATATTAAGCTACCGTTCATGCTGCTATGGGAGCCAGAGCTGGACCTCCAAGTGTTACTTGAGCTTTGGCAACATTGCTGTATCACTGTTAGCAAAGCCATTCATCTTAGTTGAATGTTCTGTCAAGATACTACATAGTAAAGTATAAGATTAATTTTTAGAATTTTATTGTTTTCGATCAACCACAACGCGTTTCGATATACACAATATCTTCATCAGGTGGATATAAAATGGAATGTGGAGAGTACTATTTAAAGGGACAGGTGCGATTCCATTGGTCAACACCAAATTAATTGAAATGTTAACCCTTAATGTATCACATCCAACCCTTCAACAATAATATAAAAGCTAATAAAAGATATTTAAAGTGTTTTTCAAAAAGACTCTTTGCCATAAAAACATTTTTTAAAAACACATGATAATATAATCATATAAATCATATATTAACTCCTAAAACGTAATACTTTTCAAAAAAATGATCTGAGTATGCCTGCACTAGTAACATGTAATAATATTGTTATAATGTATGTCAGTGTGGGTAGATCAAGAATTTAATTTTATAATTTTATAAATTAGGGAATGGATATTCGTATTTTTTTAAATTCTGTTAAATGTCTATTTAATCTCAACCACTGGGTGCATATGCCAGCACAAATGGTGCTGTGAATCATTTTTCCAGCACAATAGGTGCTGTGAACTGCTTTTCCAGAACCGACAGAAATAGCTATTGAATCTCAAACACTGGGTGCATATCCAGCACAATAGGTGCTGTGAACCACTTTTCCAGGATCCGAGCACTAGAATCATGCATATGCCAGCACAGTAAAGGTTCCGATCCATTGTCAAATGCTTATTGAGTCTCAACCCCTGGGTGCATATGCCAGCACAATGGGTGCTGTGAATCACTTTTCCAGCACAGTAGGTGCTGTGAACTACTTTTAAAATTAATCTAATACTGTGGCCTCCTTAGTGCTCGATCAGACTGTGGTTCTATACTTTACTGCTGATCTTCCCCTCTGTGGGTTCACTGCAAGAGCTGCTTGCTACGGAGGTCAGACTACCAGAGACGCCCAGTGATCTGTCACATGACCAGGTCTTCAGGAATGTGCTTCCCTGGATGGACATTGTGGGCTAACAGGTTAGAAGAGCTCTGACACCACACTCCCGTCTTATACCGTGGTTGTGCGAGGGCTGCACAACCACATCAGGTGAGCAGATTCTTTTTCTCCTCCTCACTGCTATCTCTCAGACCCTTCACATGCGCTCCCTTGTTTAATTTTTTTATCCAAGATACTACATAGGACCTACTTGCTTCACATCAGAGTAGTCCTCCTTTTTTTTTTATTTCCCTTCTCTTCCCCAGAATCCTCTCCTCTTTGATTACTGGCTCCACAGCACATATACTTTTTGGCCTTCTGCTCCCAGATATCTCGGCAACATTATCCAAATCCCATCAGTTTTTACTGGCCAATAAATCTCCAGGTTTTTTTCAACCAAGCTCGTAAGCTATCACATTGTGGCCGTAAAATAGCACGTATTCATGTTGCTTCAATATAAATCTTCACACCTCCGCATGGATGTTATGTTGAGTCGCCTGTATAACTTCTGGAAATATAAATGCTGTACAGACTCAACAAAGCTTTCTGAAAACTTGTCAGTTCTGGGTTATTAGTTTATATACAGTTGTGTCCAGAAATATTTGGACAGTGACTGAATCTTTGTAATTTGGGCTCTGCATGCCACTAGTTTTTAATAAAAAGGAAACCACTGAGATGAAATTGAAGTGGAGACGTTTAGGTTTAGTAACAAATCTCTCTGCAAAGCTTCCCCATGGCTCAAAAGTAATTGGACAAATTAACTTTACCATAAATAAAATGTTAATTTTTTTTTTATACTTTGTAGAGAATCAGAGAATCCTTTCCTGGTAATGACTACCTCAAGTTTGGGTTCTTGGAAGTCATCAAATGCTGGGTTTCCTCCTTTTATGATGCTTTGCCATCCTTTAATGCAGCGGACTTCAGTTGTTTTCTAATTTGCAGGTCTTTCTGCTTTAAGTTTTTTCTTAACCATGTCAAATGCATGCTCAATGGTGTTGAGGTCTGGTGATTGACTTTGAACAATGCAGAAAATTCAACAACTGTTTTGGAAAGAAAAAAAAAACAACTTATGGTTGCTTTCTCAGTATGGTTTATGTCATTTCAGTCTGTGCTGCATTGGGTTTGACCCAAGCAGAAAATTTAGCCCTGTACACTTCAGAATTCATCCAGCTGCTTATTTCTTCAGTCTCCTCATCAATAAACATTAGTGACCCAGTGGCATTGGAACCCATACATCATACTGCCTCTGCCATGTTTTACAGAGAATGTAGTGTACTTACCATCGTTCTAGTACAGGTTGATCTTAGTGGTGAACCCTCTGTATTTGATCTTAAAGAAGTTGTCCAGTTACCAAAACTGATTTTTTTTTTTTTCTGATAAATCTTGCTAATATGTGCCCCTCAACACATCTATTATGTTTTTTCAGCAAAATTACCTTTCATTGTGCATTAGCAGCACATGCTCATTGCTGGCTCCAGCTCTGATGGGGTTAATCTCTCCTCTGACTTCCTGTGTTCAGTTCCTACAAGTCCCAGAATTCTTTGTGGCTCTAGGGCGGTGTCTAGCTTATCTAACACACCCATTGTGTCTAATACACCCACTCTGCTCCCACCCAAACCCTCCTCCCTGCCTCTTCCCAGTGGATGTGCACTCAGAGAAATCACAGATACAGCAGCTCTGCACAGCCAGGGGAAGAAAGTGTGTGCGCGTGTATATACAGTGTGTGTGTGCGTATATACACTGTGTGAGTGAGTGTGTATGTGAGTGTGTATGTCATACTCACCTGTCTGCAGGGTCCGGGTGCCATGCCTGCTTCCAGCCCCTGTCTCGGTCCCGCCGCTTCGGCTGTGTGCAGTCTCCCCGGTGCATGCACGAAGCTTGCAGGACCTGGCCGTGGATCACCTGATGCAGTCACCTGACGCATCAGCTGATCGTAGTCTCGCCGGCTTTTTCTTGCCCGGCCGGCTATCAGCTGATCCTGCCGTCAGGGGACTTCATCAGCTGATTACCGGCAGCTCCTGCAGTGATGGGCCAGGATCAGACTCCGCTCCAGGAGCTGCCGGTCATCAGCACAGACGTGAGTATTTATTTATTTATTTTTTTTTTTGCACTGATGCATCTGCTGATTGTATAATCTGCTTTTATACAATCAGCTGATGTATGATGTGATTCACATCCTTTATCCTGACACATCATCTGATCGCTTTGCCTTCCTTCCAGCAAACCGATCAGATGATATTGGATCCGGATTGGACGGCGCGGGACCCTGACCCAGGATTACTGCGGAGGGGGGTTTATTTCAATAAAGATGGAGTCACTAATTGTGTTGTGTTTTATTTCTAATAAAAATATTTTTCTGTGTTGTTTTTTTTTTATCATTACTAGAAATTCATGGTGGCCATGTCTAATATTGGCGTGACACCATGAATTTCGGGCTTAGGGCTAGCTGATAATATACAGCTAGTCCTAACTCCATTATTACCCGGCTAGCCACCCGGCATCAGGTCAGCTGGAAGAGTTGGATACAGCGCCAGAAGATGGCGCTTCTATGAAAGCGCCATTTTCTGGGGTGGCTGCGGACTGCAATTCGCAGTCACCGCCCACAGCCCTGTCACTCAATCTGAGTGGCGCCGGCATCCTGTGACGTACCCGTCTTGTTTGAGAGCCCGGAAATGCCGGGACGTCAGAGGATGCCGGCGGCCACAGCTCCAGGGGGTCATGTGACTGGCACTGAGCGTGCAGGATAGCGCCGCTCAGTGCCAGAACTGGAAACAGAAGGCAATGGAGAAGACGCCTAGAAAGGTAAGTATAGCTCATACAGAAAATAAAAAAAATGGGTGAACCACCCCTTTAAGTCTTCTCCTTTTGGTAGACTTAGTTACTTAAACATCACATTCCTGGTGAGTGTTCTTCACTTGGGTGGATGTTTTGAATGTGCTTTTCTTCAAGGAAAGGATTTTGTAAATATCTGCCTCTATTGTCTTCTGTGTACTTCCAGGCATTTCTTCAGCGCTCTATTGGGAGACCCAGACGATTGGGGTATAGCTACTGCCCTCCGGAGGCCACACAAAGCACTACACCAAAAGTGCAAGGCCCCTCCCCTTCTGGCTATACCCCCCCGTGGTATCACGGGTACTCCAGTTTTAGCTTTGTGTGCGAAGGAGGTCAGACATTCCATGCATAGCTCCACAGATTTTAGTCAGCAGTAGCTGCTGACTATTTCGGATGGAAGAAAAGAGGGCCCATATAGGGCCCCCAGCATGCTCCCTTCTCACCCCTGGATGGTGTTGTAAGGTTGAGGTACCTATTGCTGGTACAGGGCTGGAGCCTCACATGCTGTTTTCCTTCCACATCCCCTTGGGGGCTCTGTGGAAGTGGGATCCTGCCGGCCTCAAAGCTCTGACGCCGGGCTCCATCCACAGACCCATAGCACCTGGTGGATGCCGAGCAGGAGTACCATCAGGGACCGGGCCCTGCATCATACAGGTACTCTGTGTCCCCGGCAGGCACAGACGCACTCCGGGCTGGCTGGGCGTTGTAGTGCGCCGGGGACCGTACACTGAGCTGGTGTTCCTACAGTTATCTGGGGGACTTTGTGTTCTGGGAACGCAGCGCCGACCCTCACTGGACCGGCGGCGCTGCTGTGACTTGTGGTGCGCCGGGGATACGCCGACCGCGCTTTTACGGCGGGGGCGTTTATAACTCTAGTCCCCGGCTTTTGGGCCTAGGACGCCGGCAGCTCCGATCGTTCCCGCCCCCACCCTGTCAATCAGGGTAGGGGAGAGACGCTGTTTCACGGCAGCGACGAGGGCTGGAGCCTGATTTACATGCTCCAGCCCTCTCACTAGGCACAGAGGGAAGCAGGCTTCCCGCTCTTGGTCAGGAACGCCCAGGGCCCGCCCCCCTTCCTCTCTCAGGACGCCGGCAGCCATTACATGCATGTCTGGCTGGAGGAAGGACGCAAGGCTCTGGGAGACCTAGACTGAGGGGCTTTGGGAGACCACACACCCGCTCTTAAGCGGGCGGTAAGCGGCTTTTCAGCTGGCCCCTCTAGTGCCTTACTGTGTATTAGTGTACTGTGTCACTGGACATAGATATTTATTGATTTCTTGCACTGTGAGGTCGCTTCCTGGCTGTATACCCCAGATCGCTCTGAGGACGCAGCAACATGTCATTCACAAGACGCAAGGCTGCCAAGGCTAGGGCTGTGTGCACTGCGTGTGCTGCATGTGGGGCTGCTCTACCAGCAGGCTCCAATGACCCCCATTGTGTGCAATGCTCAGATCCGGTGCTGCTTCGCCAGCCGGAGTCCGGAGAGGTAGTGACCCAGGCTGAGACGCTTGTAAGTCCTGCCCCGGTGTCAGGGACAGACTTTGCAGTTTTTGCGGATAATATGTCTGTGGCTATGGCAAAAATCCTGGAAACTTTGCAATCCATGCCTGGGGCTCAGTCTATGGACACGGCGAGGTCTATGTCCTCTAATCCTCCGCAGTTGGATTTAATCCAGACTGCAAGGGGGTCCCCGGCTTCTCAGGATGAGTATAATGACTCAGATGATTGCCCCAGTCACCCCAAGCGGGCTCACTGGGAAAGACCCTCAACGTCATCACACTGCTCAGGGTCTCAGCGCAATCAGTCTCCATGTGATGTGTCTGAAGAGAGTGATCAGGAGTCTAATCCTGGAACCCCTCTCAATCTGGATACCCCGGATGGGGACGCCATGGTAAACGATCTTATCTCAGCCATCAATAGGCTGTTAGATATTTCTCCCCCAGCCCCTTCAGCAGAAGAGGCAGCGGCAGAGCAGGAGAAGTTTCGTTTCCTCTATCCCAAGCGTAAATTAAGTGCTCTGTTGGATCACTCTGACTTCAGAGAATCAATCCAGAAACACGACGCTCATCCAGAAAAGCGTTTCTCTAAACGTTCTAAGGATACACGTTATCCTTTCCCACCTGATGTGGTCAAGCGCTGGACCCAGTGTCCAAAGGTGGACCCCCCGATTTCCAAGCTTGCAGCTAGATCCATAGTTGCAGTGGAGGATGGCGCTTCACTTAAGGATGCCAATGACAGACAGATGGACCTTTGGTTAAAATCTGTCTATGAAGCTATCGGCGCGTCGTTTGCTCCAGCATTCGCAGCCGTATGGGCACTCCAAGCTATTTCAGCTGGTTTAGCAAAAGTGGATGCTATCATACATCCAGCGGTGCCGCAAGTGGCGCACCTTACCTCGCAGATGTCTGCGTTTGCCTCTTACGCTATCAATGCGGTCCTAGAATCTACCAGCCGCACCTCAATGGCGTCTGCCAATTCGGTAGTTTTGCGCAGGGCATTGTGGTTAAAGGACTGGAAAGCAGATGCTGGTTCCAAAAAATGTTTAACCAGCTTGCCTTTATCTAGAGATAGACTGTTTGGCGAGCCATTGGCTGACATCATTAAACAGTCCAAGGGTAAAGACTCCTCTTTACCCCAGCCCAGATCAAGCAAACCTCAGCAGAGAAAGTGGCAGCAGAAGTTTCAGTCCTTTCGAGGTTCGGGCAAAACACAATTCTCCTTGTCCAAAGGGACTCAGAGGACGCAAAGAAACTCAGATTCCTGGCGGGCTCACGCACGCCCCAAGAAAGCAAATGGAGGAACCGCTTCCAAAGCGGCTACCTCATGACTTCCAGTCCCCTCCCTCCGCATCTCCGGTCGGGGGCAGGCTCTCCCGCTTTTACGACACTTGGATGTCACAGGTCAAAGACCGGTGGGTGACAGACATTTTGTCTCGCGGGTACAGAATCGAGTTCAGTTCTCGTCCTCCAGCTCGGTTCTTCAGAACCTCCCCACATCCAGACCGTGTAGATGTCCTGCGGCAGGCGGTGGACTCCCTAAGAGCGGAAGGAGTAGTGGTTCCTGTACCGTCTCAGGAACAAGGGAGAGGGTTTTACTCCAATCTCTTTGTGGTGTCAAAAAAGGACGGCTCGTTCCGTCCTGTTCTGGACCTAAAACTGCTCAACAAACATGTGCATGCCAGACGGTTCCGGATGGAAACCCTCCGTTCTGTCATTGCCTCAATGTCTCAAGGAGACTTCCTTGCCTCAATAGACATCAAAGATGCTTATCTCCACGTGCCAATTGCTACAGAACATCAACGTTTTCTACGTTTTGTGATAGGAGACGACCATCTTCAGTTCGTAGCTCTGCCATTCGGTCTGGCGACAGCCCCCCGGGTCTTCACCAAGGTCATGGCGGCGGTGGTAGCAGTCTTGCACTCTCAGGGACACTCGGTGATCCCTTACCTAGACGATCTACTTGTCAAGGCACCCTCTCAAGAGGCATGCCAACTCAGTCTACATGCTACGCTGGAGACTCTCCAGACTTTTGGATGGATCATCAACTTTCCAAAGTCGAATCTGTCACCGTCACAGTCACTAACGTATCTTGGCATGGAGTTTCATACTCGAGCAGCGAGAGTGAAGCTTCCGCTAAACAAGCAGCGGTCCTTACAGACAGGGGTGCAATCTCTCCTTCAGGGCCAGTCGCACCCCTTGCGGCGCCTCATGCACTTCCTAGGGAAGATGGTGGCAGCCATGGAAGCAGTTCCCTTTGCGCAGTTTCATCTGCGTCCACTTCAATGGGACATTCTCCGCCAATGGGACGGGAAGACAACTTCCCTAGACAGGAAAGTCTCTCTTTCCCAGACGGCCAAGGACTCTCTACAATGGTGGCTCCTTCCCACCTCATTGTCTCAGGGAAGATCCTTCCTGCCCCCATCCTGGGCAGTGGTCACGACAGATGCGAGTCTGTCGGGGTGGGGAGCAGTGTTTCTACACCACAGGGCTCAGGGGACGTGGACTCCGCAAGAGTCCACCCTTCAGATCAATGTTCTGGAAATCAGGGCAGTGTATCTTGCCCTACTAGCCTTTCAACAGTGGCTGGAAGGAAAGCAGATCCGAATCCAGTCGGACAACTCCACAGCGGTGGCATACATCAACCACCAAGGAGGGACGCGCAGCCGGCAAGCCTTTCAGGAAGTCCGGCGCATTCTGAATTGGGTGGAGGACACAGCATCCACCATCTCCGCGGTTCACATCCCAGGCGTAGAAAACTGGGAAGCAGACTTCCTCAGTCGCCAGGGTATGGACGCAGGGGAATGGTCCCTTCACCCGGACGTGTTTCAAGAAATCTGTCGCCGCTGGGGGGTGCCGGACGTCGACCTAATGGCGTCTCGGCACAACAACAAGGTCCCGGCATTCATGGCGCGGTCGCGCGATCAAAGAGCTCTGGCGGCAGACGCCTTGGTGCAAGATTGGTCGCAGTTCCGCCTCCCATATGTATTCCCGCCTCTGGCACTCTTGCCCAGAGTATTACGCAAGATCAGATCCGATTGCAGCCGCATCATACTCGTCGCCCCAGACTGGCCGAGGAGATCGTGGTATCCGGATCTGTGGCATCTCACGGTCGGCCGACCGTGGTCACTTCCAGACCGTCCAGACCTGCTGTCTCAAGGGCCGTTTTTCCATCAGAATTCTGCGGCCCTGAACCTGACTGTGTGGCCATTGAGTCCTGGATCCTATCGTCAACAGGCTTATCCCAGGGAGTGGTAGCCACAATGAGACAAGCTAGGAAGTCAACTTCTGCTAAGATCTACCACAGAACGTGGAAGATTTTCTTAACCTGGTGCTCTGCTCAGGGAGTGTCTCCCTGGCCATTTGCATTGCCCACTTTTCTGTCTTTCCTGCAATCAGGGTTGGAAAAGGGCTTGTCGCTCAGCTCCCTTAAAGGGCAAGTCTCGGCACTATCCGTGTTTTTTCAGAAGCGTCTAGCACGTCTTCCTAAGGTGCGCACGTTCCTGCAGGGGGTCTGTCATATTGTGCCCCCGTACAAGCGGCCGTTGGATCCATGGGATCTGAACAGAGTACTAGTTGCTCTCCAGAAGCCGCCTTTCGAGCCTCTCAAAGAAGTTTTTTTCTCGCCTGTCACAGAAAGTGGCGTTTCTTGTTGCGATCACATCGCTTCGGCGAGTGTCTGAGCTGGCCGCTCTGTCATCCAAGGCTCCCTTCTTGGTGTTCCACCAGGACAAAGTAGTGCTGCGCCCCATTCCGGAGTTTCTCCCTAAGGTCGTATCCTCGTTTCATCTTAATCAGGATATATCCTTGCCTTCCTTTTATCCTCATCCGGTTCACCGGTATGAAAAGGACTTGCGTTTGCTAGATCTGGTGAGAGCTCTCAGGATCTACATTTCCCGCACGGCGCCCATGCGCCGTTCCGATGCACTTTTTGTCCTTGTCGCCGGTCCGCGCAAGGGGTTGCAGGCTTCTAAAGCTACCTTGGCTCGATGGATCAAAGAACCAATTATAGAGGCCTACCGTTCTGCTGGGCTTCCGGTTCCTTCAGGGCTAAAAGCCCACTCAACCAGAGCCGTGGGTGCGTCCTGGGCATTACGGCACCGGGCTTCGGCTCAACAGGTGTGTCAGGCAGCTACCTGGTCGAGTCTGCACACTTTCACCAAGCATTATCAGGTGCATACCTATGCTTCGGCGGATGCCAGCTTAGGTAGAAGAGTCCTGCAGGCGGCAGTGACATCCCCGTAGGGGAGGGCTGTTTTGCAGCTCTAACATGAGGTATTTCGTTACCCACCCAGGGACAGCTTTTGGACGTCCCAATCGTCTGGGTCTCCCAATAGAGCGCTGAAGAAGAAGGGAATTTTGTTACTTACCGTAAATTCCTTTTCTTCTAGCTCTTATTGGGAGACCCAGCACCCGCCCTGTTGTCCTTCGGGATTGTTTTTGCTGTTTGCGGGTACACATGTTGTTCATGTTGAACGGTTTTTCAGTTCTCCGATGTTAATCGGAGTTAATTTGTTTAAACCACTTGTTGGCTTCCTCCTTCTTGCTTTGGCACTAAAACTGGAGTACCCGTGATACCACGGGGGGGTATAGCCAGAAGGGGAGGGGCCTTGCACTTTTGGTGTAGTGCTTTGTGTGGCCTCCGGAGGGCAGTAGCTATACCCCAATCGTCTGGGTCTCCCAATAAGAGCTAGAAGAAAAGGAATTTACGGTAAGTAACAAAATTCCCTTCTTTTGAGTTCTTAAGCTTACCAGTGCACTAATTTTTCTTAGGTTGTATTAAAATATTGATTTTGCCAGTCCCTCCATTCTGCTATTACATCACCTCTGACCATGAATTGAAGGTTCAGAGCAACAGCTTCCAAATGCAAATGTCACACCTGGAATCAGCTCCAGGCCTTTTACCTGCTTGCTTGATGTTGGATTGAGAAAATAGGCCTTGGAACCCATCAAAGAGCTTTGGAGATAATTCTCCAATTAGTTTTGATCCTTGAAAAAGAGGCATCTACATATTCATAAACCTTTGCTCCAATTAGGGTTTGAATACCCTCAAATTAAAGCTGAGAATCTTCATTTTAAGCCCCTATTAATTATATGACTATCTACCGTTACTCCCAAGTAACATGGCTATTGTCTTGGGGTTCTGTTTAACTCTGATCTCTTCTTCACCCCCTACATCCGATCAGTCTCGCTCATGTTGCCTACACCTCAAAAACATCTCTAAAATTCAACCTTCTCTTACCTTTGACTATGCGAATACTTACTGTTGCTCTGACTCATTCATATCTGGATTATTGTAACTCTAGAAAGAGGGAGACCTATAAGAATAAACTCTCCCCTCTACAGTCCATCCTGAATGTTGCAGCCAGGATCATATTCCTCTCCAACTGCAACAGCAATGCCTCTACACTCTTCCAGTCATTGCACTGGTTGCCCATCCACTACAGAGTGCAATATACTGTAAACTTGTCACTCTCTCCTGTAAAGCTCTCCACATTTTTGCCCCAACCTAACCCTGCTAATGACCTACGATGAACAGCCTCAATAATCTGTGAGAAAAGAGTAACCCCGGCACACTACAACTCCCAGAAAAAAGGCAAAGTTGTATGCAATATTTTTATTAACACAATAGTTCCTTGAATGCTTTTTTTCAGAAAAAATGAATATGGTCCAACAAACTGGACGTTTCGGCCACAGGCCTTCGTCAACATGGACTATTATCTGATAAATATACAAAAATTACAGTCAAAATTACATCCATAAATAAAATGAAACAGTTTTTATCTGCCTTCCAACATCATTTCTACTAACAGACAAGGACATATTATAGGGGTAGAAACATATTGTGATACATAGTAAAATTGATCCCATATGTTCATGAATTGGTAGGTACAGGTGAATGAGCGGTGCATAATCTAGGACCTGGATGACTATACTAATGCCAGTGATGGAAGTGTGTGCCCATCAAAGTCTATGGAAGTCCGACCAAAGGTAGAAAAAAAGTTTAGACAAAAAGAGAAAAGGAGGAAATAAAGAGCAGGAAAGTGAAAGTAAAAAGAACAAGATAGAGAGAAATACATGCAAAAACTGGAAAGTCTCTGTAATAGCACTCACCGTGCACAATCAAATGTATGCGAATATTCGGTAAGGGACTAGGAATTATGGAAATGAGTAGAGTCTCATATGTTTATCACTATAATGAAAGACATGTATTAGTGAAACATAATGCAAGTATGCGTTACACATAAGAACAATATCGTCCGCTGCATATTGAATATATGTACAGAAAAATGAGGTACCTGTGTCAATTCGCATACCCATAATTGGAACGGTATATACGTCAAGGGTATTCAATGCTAGTACATCGATTCTATACTGTGTGTAGCATTAGAATGGTGCTACAGAATAAGACCTTAATAGAAAAAATCATATCTCATGTTACGGACCTTCGTGAAGAAAAATTTACTTATATAGTATCATAGAGGAATTTACCTATATGTATGGTGCCAAAGAGGAAAGGGGCAGCATGTATCTGGTCACAAAACACAGGGGAATAACCAAAAGCTGGTACTCAATTGAATCCTATCTCCACCTGGAGAGAACTATAAATGCAACAATAGTGTGCGTATAAGTAGTAAGCTATAACCATGTTACTATGCACTATGACCACATGGGTAAAGCCAGTTACCTGCTAAAAAGCAGTGAAGCAGGAAACTTGTAGTAGCTGATGCACACTCTTGCATGTGCTGTGTCAGTGTAGTCGTTCTATGATAGAAATGTACAATCATGAGTACTAACACCTGAAGGGAATACCGCATACAGACTGTAATAACACTAATCAAATACCTATGTCCTCAGGCAGTAGGGGAAAACTGAAGCTGGTAGAACCGGAGGTGCAATTGCCCGGACCTTGTAAAGATAGAAGTGATGAGTCATATAATCATCGCATTCAGGGAAAGCTCAAGCGCACAGAGAAAGTGAGAGAGAGAGAGGTCGGCTGCCACTACTTACCAAACTGCAGCTGGACGTGTGTTCTGTAACAAATCACCTGCACAGTGAGCTATGTCCAGCGTGGAAGCGATTTAAAAGGAAGTGGGGGCGGGTCTGTGAATGTAACTTCCTGTATTTGGAACTCAGGAAGTCAGGGCTGTGGAACGCACACCGCACATGTGCAGTGCGCGTTCCCGGCCCGACTTCACTGGCAAGTGTCATAGTGGCTAGATCATGTGACAGGGAGGGGATGTGGCTGGGCGTACACACAAACCGTGCTTGCTATTAGGTGGAAGCCGGGCTGGCTCATCCTAGGTGCCTAGTAAGTAACAGGAACGGTGCACAGGGTCCATGTGAATATAAATAAGTGCCCACTGGTCAAATCATTAGCGTTTCTGTAAGAAAGAAGGAACAAAATCAACATATGGGTAAATTACGAGCATAAGTGAAAGCAACATATATTTTCAGCCATGATTACTCTGTGGAAGAAATTATACCGCATCATGATTAAATGTTAGAGGATACATATTATGTCATATCATACAGTGATTATATACATGACATGATTATGTCAGATATTATGATTTTTAGTCAAATTAGTCAGCCCCAAGCAGATAAGGGTCAGCAAAAAGACTCAAAATTACACCAGAATTATGAAACGGCCGTCTCATATTTCCTATTTAGACCATGCGGTTCTAACGTACCCAAAGTGTGTATCCATCTAGCCTCTTTCTCCAATAGGCATCTAGTCCTATTACCCCCTCTGCGTGCTATATCGACATGATCGATAATTTGAAATTTTAGTTGTGAGATTCGATGTCCCGCAGACGCGAAGTGATGGGGAATAGGCAACAGTGTATTCCCGCATCTAATGTCTTTGTGCCGGCTAATGCGGTCCCGGATATGTATGAATGTAGCAGCCAGGATCATATTCCTCTCCAACTGCAACATCAATGCCTCTACACTCTTCCAGTCATTGCACTGGTTGCCCATCCACTACAGAGTGCAATATACTGTAAACTTATCACTCTCTCCTGTAAAGCTCTCCACATTTTTGCCCCAACCTAACCCTGCTAATGACCTACGATGAACAGCCTCAATAATCCGAACCTCCCACACCTGTCTCAAAGACTTCTCTTGAGCTGTGCCAATTCTGTGTTACTCAGGACTATTCGATCAATTCTCAATACCACAGTGTTAAGTGTACCAAAAAAACACCTATTTCTTTACACTGCCCTATCGCCTCACTAATGTTACTTTCTTTTCTTTTCAATATTCTTTTTATTATAGTGAAAAATAGCATGTGAAACACAATGCACACCTTCCAAGTATTATTCGGATCAAGAAATTGACATAATGTAGCATAAAACAATGAGTATATGTGCAAAAATATAAGGTACTCGAATCCTGGAGGGAAGGATTTAGATCCAAAGTTCGGTCTACATTTGCCTCACTAATGTTACTATTCAAGTTTTTCCCTTTTTTAAAAAATATTTTCTTCCAAAAGTGGTCCCTCAAAGAATGTTTACACAGTTTCCATGCACTCTGTACCTGTACTAGTATACATACTGGCTGCTGACTGGTTCATGTAGCGTTATTTAAATCCCCTATTTATTATACCGATGACTGGACCATACAAAACAATCACTATTTTACCTTATGTGCTTCCCCTATTCTCTCATAGATTATTAGCTTGTGAGCAGGACCCTCACTCCTTTGTATTTGTTTGTGTGCAGAATACACTCCTTCTATACCCTTGGAACTCCAAATTAATAAGATTTTATTTTACAAGCGCTAGGAGAAATCAATACAGCACTCACAGGTGTTGTACTGTGAGTTTTTTTTTTTCTATTACATCATGTGACCAGTTTATATAGTATCCCAAACAAAGAAATTATATGCACCAATAAGCCGTAGGGGTGTGTAGAAATGGGAAACTTCTCTGCCTCTCAGTGTTAGCTGAACTCTTTGACATCATTCAGTTATAATACAAGATGGTTTCTATAAAATACAAAATGGCTTGTATTTTCTCACATGTTTAATTGTCTTACTCTGTTTGAATTGTCTGTATCTGTTCCCTATGAATTGTAAAGTGCTGTGAAATATATTGGCGCTATAAAAATGATCTTAAATATGTTTTGAGAACCTGCAAAAATGCCTAAAACATTTGTGTCCAAATATTCCTGAACTTAAGTGTACCTGGTTACACTCATTTTGTGTTCTATACTAATGCATCAATATTATTTTTTTTTTTTTTTTTCCCTTTTCCTCAAATTTATCATTTAGAAAAAGAAGAATCTTTACCCTCTGGATTTAAAATTTTTTTTTTTTTAAGTCAACCAGCTTGTATAATTGCATGTGAAATAATTGTTTGCTTTCTATGGTAACTCTTGTCTTTGATGCACTCATTTTATAGGTTTACTCCAGAGCAAATGACCAAGAACCTTGTGGATGGTGGCTTGCGAAAGTCCGAATGATGAAAGGAGACGTAGGTTTCTATCCCTATTGGTGTTTTGTGGGGTTTTTTTTAATTTTTTTTCTTTTACATTCATTATGGGTATTCAAGTTGATAAACTTATTAAATCTACATTTGATACCAGCTTAGCTGTGAATGTCCTTCAAATCTGTGTATTTCATTGCTACTCCATATGGTGCATGGAGGACTCTGTTTTAATCCCCTTCGCAACCTGTGATGTAATGATATGTCATAGGCAGTGTCTGTCCATTTAATGTTGGCTAGCACAGTGAACCCCCCATGTAGCCTGTTAACTAGTTAAATCCCGCTGTCAATCTCTGAGCACTTCATTCCCCACCCCCCATCGGCAGCACTGTGACATGATCACGGGGTTCCGGTTGTGACGTAGTTCCTGTGAACGCTGGCTGAGCATTGATGTTCACAGGAGATCAGCATTTTGCTGTACAGAGTGGTACTGAGGCATGGCTGTATACAGCACAAGTGATCGGATTATGAGCTCCAAGTACCTTAGGGAGACTAGTAAAAACAATAAAAAGTGTTTTGAAAAATATATGAAAAGAACCACAAGCTCAAATCACCCCCCCCTTTGCACCATTGAAAATATAACAATCTATATACATAATTTCCTTTTTCTGTCTTGCGCCAAAATGACGTCATTACAGTGACAACCGTCTCCACACCGCTTGCGCTAAAGAGCCTGCGACCAACGGCTCAGCTAACTGAACAGCCCGAACTACGGGCCAATAGGACGATGCCTGACACTTTTTTTTTTTTTTTCCCTGCACCCACACGGAGCCCCGACTCCCCGGTGAGTGCTGCACCCCTGGGAGCCCACACCAGCAACCCAGCCGACACATACCCACCGCTCGCCTCCGCCCCCGCACACATTACCCCACTCGGCTCCACCCCCTCCCCCCGCACTCCACCCTCCGCATATATACACTGAAAGCACACGCGCGTACGCACACGAATAGTCACCTGTCCCCAGCCATGCAGTCCCCAGCACTGACGTCCTCAGCGCCATGGCCCTGCTGGGTTCCACCCCCACCCCCCCCCACGCACACATTACCCCGCAGGATAGGCGCACATGTCATGATGGTGGCTGCACCACGATGGGGGCACATACCAGCATTGGGCCACATCACAGCATATTTTTACTTAACTTTACACTGTTCATGGCCTTCTTTCATTACGAGCCATGGACATCATTAAACATTAGACTCATCTATTAAAACTGTTCCTTCTGTTTATTTTAAAACCAATAAACAATTTTATAAGAATACTAAATTAAACCTAACTCATCCAGTCCATTCATTACTTTATTATTCAATCTGCTAACCTACATACACATTCTAGACTACCCGATGCGTTAGAATCGGGCCACCTTTTAGGCTACTTTCACACATCCGGATTTTTGCTCTGCGGCACAATACGGCGTTCTGCAGAAAAACCGCAACCGGCTTTTGTAACGCCGATTGCGTTTTTTTTTGCATTGACTTACATTAGTGCCGCATTGTGCCGTAGGGGCTTGCGTTCGGTCCGGTTTTTGCCACATGCGGCAGATTTAGCCGATGCGGCGGCCGGATCGAACGTACCCTGCAACGTTTTTTGCTCCGGCAAAAAACACCGCATCGCGCCGCATTTTTCAATGCATCCCTATGGAGGCCGGATGCGGCGCGATGCGGAAAAAAAACGCATCCGGTTGCCGCATGCGGTATTTTCCACTGCGCATGCTCAGTAGCATGCCGCAACCGGAAAAAACCGGACCGGCCGCATGTAAAAACTTATGCAAAGGATGCGGTGTTTTCACCGCATCCGTTGCATAGTTTTCACAGCCGGATTGAGCCGCAGGGCTCAAACCGGATGTGTGAAAGTAGCCTTAGTAATAAAATACCCATATTTGGTATCGCCACTTTCAGAAATGCCCGTTCTATCAAAATTTAAAATAAATTAATCTGATCAATAAAGGGCGTAATGCAACATTTCAATAAAATGAAATAAGAGGAGATCAAAACATCACATCTACCCAAAAATGGTACAAATTAAAATGTCAACTCAGGAGGCAAAAACATAAGCAGTCACTGAGCCCCAGCAGCTTCCGCGTTCTAAATGAGAATGAGGTGATTAGTCCGAGGCAGTTCTCTCCCTATACACATATTGAGGGAGAATTGTCAGAGATCTGCATCTTGGACTGGTCTCTGTCCCCAGCCACACTTTAAGAGAATATAGTTTAAACATTGCACCTTTCAAAAATAAAACAAAGCTATAGAATGCGGGAGCCAGAGGAGGGGAGGAGGTTTGTGTTTTAATGCCACCTTATTTGTAGCAAGGGAACGTCCTGGCAGGGCCAACTCTTGGTATTGTGTGGAGGTTTTGCACGATGTTACAAAGCTTTACTGGCTCAGAATGACATTTATGGGGGTATTTTTGCCCCTCCAGAATTTTTTTTTTTTTTTGTGCTATGGTGTTGGTTACCTTGTTTACACTGGCACAGACATACAAGCGGCAGCGTTGGGTGCTTTAGTTTGTGCCATTTTTATATGTTGCTGTAACCTTGTAATTTTAAAGCTGAGAGCATGATGCATGTACTCCCTTCCTCATCAGTTAATGGTCAGCCTGTTTAAGGCTGCTTTCACACCTCCGGTTTCTGCAATGCGGCACACTCCGGCACTTTGCAGGAAAATCGCAACCGTTTTTTTTTTTTGCTGCCGGTTGCGATTTTCCTGCATAGACTTTAATTAGTGCCGCATTGTGCCGCATGGCCTTGCGTTCCGTCCGGTTTTTGCCGCATGCGGCAGATTTAGCCGATGCGGCAGCCTGATGGAACGTTGCCTGGCACGTTTTTTCGTGCGTCAAAAAAAACCGCATCGCGCCGCATTCGGCCGATGCGGCGCATTTTTCAATGCATGCCTATGGCGGCCGGATGCGGCGCGATGCGGCAATAACCGCATCCGGCCGCCGCATGCGGTTTTTGCCACTGCGCATGCTCAGTAGCATGCCGCAAGCGGCAAAAACCGGACTGGCCGCAAAGGAAAAACTTATGCAAAGGATGCGGTGTGTTCACCGCATCCGTTGCATAGCTTGCACAGCCGGATTGAGCCGCAGAGCTCAAGCCGGATGTGTGAAAGCAGCCTAAATTTGTTGACCAATTCATATTTTAATACGTACATGAACAGTTTTGAAATCCTGGAAGTCTGGAATAATTTAAAGAATCTTACATTTTCAATCCTTTTGTGTCCTAGTTCTACGTTATTGAATATGCTGCTTGTGATGCTACCTACAATGAAATTGTGACATTTGAGCGACTTCGACCTGTCAATCAGAACAAACCTGTGACAAAGAATTCTTTCTTTAAATGCATGGTGGATGTTCCTGAAGACTTGAGAGAAGCGTAAGTTTTTTCTTTATGGAACACTAATAAGCTTGTATTTTTTGGGCTTGATGTTTTAAAGTCTGAAATTTTACTTTATGGTTGAAATTGGTAGAAATCAGGACTTTTACCAGAAAATGTTTATGAACTTCCCTTGAGTGTATTTGGATCTATACCATCATCATCCTAAAGTGGGATTTATGTATTTAAATTGTAAATTGTAAATTTTTCGGACGAGTAGCAGTTTATTTCCTTGTGTAATTTTGTGGAAGCAGAAATGCTTGTGCTCGGACTCTTCTTAAGACCTTGATTAAGGACAGATTTAAGTCTATTGCTGTAAAACTGCTAAAACAGGGTGTGTTCAGAGTATTTTCAAAAATGCTTAGAAAATATTGGAAGTGTACATATGAAAGTCTTTGAGCTTGTTTGTTTTTAATTTATTTGATGGAAAAAAAAATTGACTTTTTTTTTTTTTTTAAAAAAAACCCTCCATATAGACAAACAAAATGCATGTCACTTCTTTGAATAGGATCCTGAAGTAAAGGGTGCTTTACACGCTGCGATATCGCTAGCAATAGCACCCGCCCACATCGCTGTTTCGTCATGGGGATGATCACTGCCGTATCGAACAATATCGCTACGACAGCTCCACACGCACATACCTGCTTAACGACGTCGCTGGAGACACCGAACAATCTCTCCTTTAAGGGGGAGGTTCGTTCGGCGTCACTAAGCGGCCGCCCAATAGCAGAGGAGGGGCGGAGATGAGTGGCCGGAACATGCCGCCCACCTCCTTCCTTCCTCATTGCCGGTGGACGCAGGTAAGGAGATATTCGTCGTACCTGCGGTGTCACACATAGCGATGTGTGGTGATGCCGCAGGAACGACGAACAACCAGCAGCATGCACCACCTACGATATTATAAAAAGGAGCGACGTGTCAACGATCAACGATTTTTGACGTTTTTCGATCGTTGATGATCGCTCCTTTTAGTCACACACAATGATATTGCTAACGGCGCTGGATGTGCGTCACGAACACCGTGACCCTGACGATATATCATTAGCGATATCGTTGTGTGTAAAGTACCCTTAAGTGTCAAGGATTCTTTCATAATGTCGGCCTTATAAGCCACTCTGACTTTCAGCAATTACCACTGTTTGGTCATCAAGGGGCATTTCTACTAATACAGCTGTTGTGTTTTCATCCAGGTGTGCCAGTGAATCTGTGCATAAAGAATTCAAGAAAGCCGTAGGAGCGTGTAGAGTATACTTTACCTCAGAGACTAATCAATTAATTATACTGGTAAGAATGTGCTCGTGAAAATTTGGCGAAGGCATAAGTTTTTTTTTTTTTTTTTTTTTTTTTTTTTTTTTATAAATTCAGTGCTTAAATTATTGGTTTAACACAGCAGTCAGGTTGACTTGTTTTTAAATCACACTTGCCAGCAGGGCTGTGGAGTCGGAGTCGGAGTCGTGGAGTCGGAGTCGGAGCTCATTTTGGTGGAGTCGGAGTCGGAGTCGGTATAAAATGCACCGACTCCGACTCCTAAAATATATAATAAATTGGGGACAGGAGTGCAATGCAAAATGTGCTGAATATTTTACTAAATAACAACATTTAGTATAATGCTTATATTTAAGTGAAAAATTTATTGTAGTACAATGTGAACATCAGACATTTAATTGTTTTTATGATACAATAATCAAGATATTTGGATAGAACATAAAATATTTATTGGAATACAACTTTAGAACACAAAAAAACTAATAAATTGTAAATATGTAATATATATAATATATATATATATATATACAGTGTATATACACACACACAAGATATATATGTAATCTACTGTATATTACATAGTGTATTACATATTTACAATTTATTACAGTTTTTTGTGTTCTAAAGTTGTATTCCAATAAATATATTTTATGTTCTATCCAAATATCTTGATTATTGTATCATAAAAATTATTAAATGTCTGATGTTCACATACACATATTCATGTACTACAATAAATTTTTCACCTAACTATAAGCAATATATGTAGGAGTCGGAGTCGGAGCCGGAGTCGGAGTCGGAGCCGGAGTCGGAGTCGGTGCAAGAGAATTTGAGGAGTCGGAGTCGGAGTCGGAGTCGAAGGTTTGGCTTACCGACTCCACAGCCCTGCTTGCCAGAAGAAAACCTAAAAACGATGCTTGGTGTGCATAATTTTTAATGGAGAAAAAAAAATTATGTTAAAATCTTAAAGATAACCGGTCACCAGATTTTTGAGTTATAAACTAAAACTAGCACCTTAAGCAGCGCCTGTGCTGCGTTTTTATAAAAGTGCATTATATCCCCTGACTCCTCCTGTACACTCCACAATTACCTTTTGAAAATCTATTGCGCTGTATAGTAATCTTGGGTCCACTCTGATGGGCGTCCTTAGCTGCGGCTCCTGTCTCTCCTCTCTTCGCTGATCACTGTTCTCTGCTGGTGATTGACATGGATGACGCAGGACGCAATATCCACATACGTAGGCTCCATCTCGTGCCGGTTCACGCATGCGCAACTATGTATTTGGCTCTGCCTGCAATAGGGTAGAGAGAACTGCGCCTATGTGAGCCGGCAATGTCTCTGCGCATGCGCAAGATTTAGCCTAGGTACGCCTCCTGCATGATCCACATCAATAAGCAGAGGATGGTGCTCACTGCACAGAGGGACAGGAGCCGCAACCAAGGTCGTCTGACGGACCCAAGGATTAAGGGGGCTTTACACGCTACGATATTGTTAATGTTTTATCGTTGTGGTCACGTCGTTAGTGACGCACATCCGGCGTCATTAACGATATTGCAGCGCGTGACACTTATGTGCGATCTAAAACGATCGCAAAAGCGGCAAAATCGTTTGCTGCGGAGAGGTCGTCCTAAAACAAAAAAATCATTTACCGCTTGTTAGCGATGTTGTTCCTCGTTCCTGCGGCAGCACACATCGCTGTGTGTGACACCGCAGGAGCGAGGAACATCTTACCTGCCTCCACCGGCTATGTGGAAGGAAGGAGGTGGGCGACATGTTACGTCCCGCTCATCTCCGCCCCTCCGCTTCTATTGGACACCTGCCGTGTGACGCCGGACGACCAGCCACCTTAGAAAGGAGGCGGATCGCAGGCCAGAGCGACGTCGCAGGGCAGGTAAGCCGTGTGAAGGGGGTGCGCGATTTTGTGCGCCATGGGCAGCGATATGCCCATGTCGCACAAACTATGGGGGCGGGTACGCACGCTAGTGATATTGGTACCGATATCACTAGCGTGTAAAGCCCCCTTTAGGATATCACGCCGAGGGGTTTTCAAACGAATTTGTGAGATGTATAGGGTGAGTCAGGGGATAACATCTGCCTTTTATAAAATACAGCACAGGCGCTGCTTAAGGTGCTAGTTTTAGTTTGGAACTCAAAAATTTGCTGACGGATTCCCTTTAAAGGGGTATTCCCATCTCCAAGATCATATCCCAATGTTTAATAATGGCAAATACAATAATAATAATAGCAATTACAAATGTAGTATAGTTCTTCGGATTCATTGTGATCCTTACCTCATGTTCAGGGCATTGCAGGGCCTTAACCCTTTAGTGACGGAGCTAATTTTCACCTTAATGACCAGACCAAATTTTGCAATTCTGACCAGTGTCACTTCATGAGGTTATAACTCTGGAACGTTTCAACGGATCCCGGTGATTCTGAGATTGTTTTTTCGTCACATATTGGACTTCATGTTAGTACCAAATTTAGGACAATATTTTTTGTGTTTATTTATGAAAAAAATTGAATATTGGCAAAAATTTTGAAAATTTAGCAATTTTCAACTTTTGAATTTTTATACCGTTAAACCAGAGATTTCTGTGACACAAAATAGTTAATAAATAACATTTCCCACATGTCTACTTTACATCAGCACAATTTTGGAAACAAAATTTTTTTTTGTTAGGAAGTTAGAGGGGTTCAAAGTTTATCAGCAATTTCTCATTTTTACATCAAAATTTACAAAACCAGTTTTCTTCGGCGCTCCATTGGGAGACCCAGACGATTGGGTGTATAGCTACTGCCTCCGGAGGCCACACAAAGCATTACACTAAAAAGTGTAAGGCCCCTCCCCTTCTGGCTATACACCCCCCGTGGGATCACGGCTGCTCAGTTTTCAAGCTTTGTGCGAAGGAGGTCAGACATCCACGCATAGCTCCACTGTTTAGTCAGCAGTAGCTGCTGACTATATCGGATGGAAGAAAAGAGGGCCCATACTAAAGGGCCCCCAGCATGCTCCCTTCTCACCCCACTTTTGTCGGGTGTTTGTTAAGGTTGAGGTACCCATTGCGGGTACGGAGGCTGGAGCCCACATGCTGTTTTCCTTCCCCATCCCCCTGAAGGGCTCTGGTGAAGTGGGATCTTACCGGCCTCCAGACTCTGAGGCCGGGCTCCATCCACAGACCCGGAGATCCTGCTGGATATGGAGCTGGGTACCATCAGGGACAAGGCCCTGCAACATTCAGGTACTCTGTGTCCCCGTGCAGACAGGCACAGACACACTCCAGCGTTGCTGGGTGTTCTAGTGCGCCGGGGACAGTAGCGCTGTGCGCCTGGGTTTTACTCACTGCAGCTTAGCTGAGTGAGTTTATATGGGGAACTACCGCGCCGGCCGCCATGGAGGCAGCGGCGCGGCTGAGACTTATGGTGCGCCGGGGACTTCGCGCCGACCGTGCTTTTACGACGGCAGCGCTGATTACTCTAGTCCCCGGCTTCTGCGGCCTAGTTACGTTCGTTCCCGCCCCCAGCCCTGTCAGTCAGGGCAGGGGAGAGACGCTGTACGGTAGTCAGCGCCGAGGGCTGGAGTCTTATTTACATACTCCAGCCCTCTCAGTTCCCGCTCTTTGTCTGCAGCACGCCCACGGCCCGCCCCTCTTCACAGGACGCCGGCAGCCATTCCTGCACGCAGTCTGAGCTGGAGAACGGACATAGCCCTGGGAGACCCAGACAGGGGGATTCTGGCGACCACACAACCGCTATTAAGCGGGTGGTAAGCAGCACCTAGGTGCTGACCCCACTAGTGCCACAGTGTTGTTTTGTGTACTTTTGTTTGTACATATATATATTGCACTGTACGGTCGCTTCTTGGCTTATACCCCTATATTGCTCTGAGGAGACAACAGCATGTCATCCGCAAAAAGCAAGGGTGCCAAGGCACGGGCTTTATATACTGCCTGTACCGCATGTGGGGCTGATCTACCGGCAGGTTCCACTGACCCCCATTGTGTGCAATGTTCGGTCCCTGTGCCACTTCGTCAGCCGGAGTCTATGCTAGTAGTGGCCCAGGCAGAGACGCCTGTGAACCCTGCCCCGGTGACGGGGACAGAGTTTGCAGTTTTTGCTGATAAGATGTCTGTGACTATGACAAAAATTCTAGAAACCTTGCAGTCCAGGCCGGTCACTCAGACCATGGGCACTGCTGATTCCATGTTTCCCGGTCCCCCTCAGTTGGAACTAATACGTGCTCCAAGGGGGTCCCAGGCATCACAGGCTGAAGGCTCTGACTCGGACGACAGTCCCAGGCAGCCTAAGCTAGCTCGCTGGGAGAGACACTCGGCGTCATCACGCTGGTCAGGGTCTCAGCGAGCGGATTCTCTGTATGATGAGACAGAGTTAGGTGATCAGGAGTCTAATCCTGAGACTGCTCTCAACCTGGATACCCCTGATGGTGACGCCATGGTGAATGATCTTATAGCGGCCATCAATACACTGCTGGATATTTCTCCTCCAGCGGAGGAGGCAGCAGCACAGCAGGAGAAATTCCATTTTAGGTATCCCAAACGTAAATTGAGCTCTTTTCTGGACCACGCGGACTTCAGAGAAGCAGTCCAGAAACACCATGCTTCTCCAGATAAGCGTTTCTCCAAACGTCTTAAGGATACACGTTATCCCTTTCCCCCTGACGTGGTCAAACGCTGGACCCAGTGTCCAAAGGTGGACCCCCCAATCTCCAGGCTTGCGGCTAGATCCATAGTTGCAGTGGAAGATGGGGCTTCTCTTAAAGATGCCAATGACAGACAGATGGACCTTTGGTTGAAATCTGTCTATGAAGCTATCGGTGCGTCGTTTGCTCCAGCATTCGCAGCCGTGTGGGCACTCCAAGCTATTTCAGCTGGTCTAGCGCAGGTGGACTCGATCATACGTCCATCAGTGCCGCAAGTGGCGTCCTTAACCTCGCAAATGTCTGCGTTTGCGACTTACGCTATCAATGCGGTCTTGGACTCTACCAGCCGTACGTCAATGGCGTCCGCCAACTCGGTGGTTTTACGCAGAGCCTTATGGTTAAAAGAATGGAAAGCAGATTCTGCTTCCAAAAAATGCTTAACCAGTTTGCCATTATCTCAAGACAGGCTGTTTGGTGAGCAATTGGCGGAAATCATTAAACAGTCCAAGGGTAAGGACTCTTCCTTACCCCAGCCCAGATCAAACAAACCTCAGCAGTGGAAGGGACAGTCGAGGTTTCGGTCCTTTCGAGGTTCGGGCAGGACCCAATTCTCCTCGTCCAAAAGGACTCAGAAGGAGCAGAGGGGCTCAGATTCCTGGCGGACTCACTCACGTCCAAAGAAAGCAGCCGGAGGAACCGCTCCCAAGCCGGCTGCCTCATGACTTTCGGCCTCCTCTCTCCGCATCCTCGGTCGGTGGCAGGCTCTCCCGCTTTTGCGGCATTTGGCTGCCACAGGTCAAAGACCGGTGGGTAACAGACATTTTGTCTCACGGGTACCGGATAGAGTTCAGTTCTCGTCCTCCGCCTCGATTCTTCAGAACTTCCCCACATCCCGACCGAGCCGATGCTCTTCTGCAAGCGGTGTGCTCTCTAAGGGCAGAGGGAGTGGTAATCCCTGTTCCTCTTCTAGAAAGAGGTCAGGGTTTTTACTCCAATCTATTTGTGGTGCCAAAAAAGGACGGCTCTTTCCGTCCTGTTCTGGACCTAAAACTGCTCAACAAGCACGTGAAAACCAGGCGGTTCCGGATGGAATCCCTCCGCTCCGTCATTGCCTCGATGTCTCAAGGAGATTTCCTAGCATCAATAGACATCAAAGATGCTTATCTCCACGTGCCGATTGCCCCAGAGCACCAGCGTTTTCTACGCTTCGTTATAGGAGACGAACACCTTCAGTTCATAGCCCTGCCGTTTGGTCTGGCGACAGCCCCACGGGTTTTCACCAAGGTCATGGCAGCAGTGGTAGCAGTCCTGCACGCTCAGGGACACTCGGTGATCCCTTACTTGGACGATCTACTTGTCAAGGCACCCTCTCAAGAGGCATGCCAACACAGCCTGAACGTTGCGCTGGAGACTCTCCAGACTTTCGGGTGGATCATCAACTTTTCCAAATCAAATCTGTCACCGACCCAATCACTAACATATCTTGGCATGGAGTTTCATACTCTCTCAGCGATAGTGAAGCTTCCGCTGGACAAACAGCGTTCACTACAGACAGGGGTGCACTCTCTCCTTCAGGGCCAGTCGCATCCCTTAAGACGCCTCATGCACTTCCTGGGGAAGATGGTGGCAGCAATGGAGGCAGTTCCGTTTGCGCAGTTTCATCTGCGCCCACTTCAATGGGACATTCTCCGCCAATGGGACGGGAAGTCGACGTCCTTGGACAGGAAAGTCTCCCTTTCCCAGACGGCCAAGGACTCTCTTCAATGGTGGCTTCTTCCCACCTCATTATCACAGGGAAGGTCCTTCCTACCCCCATCCTGGGCGGTGGTCACAACAGACGCGAGTCTGTCAGGGTGGGGAGCAGTTTTTCTCCACCACAGGGGTCAGGGTACGTGGACTCAGCAGGAGTCCACCCTTCAGATCAATGTTCTGGAAATCAGAGCAGTGTATCTTGCCCTACAAGCCTTTCAGCAGTGGCTGGAAGGAAAGCAGATCCGAATTCAGTCGGACAACTCCACAGCGGTGGCATACATCAACCACCAAGGCGGGACACGCAGTCGGCAAGCCTTCCAGGAAGTCCGGCGGATTCTGATGTGGGTGGAAGCCACGGCCTCCACCATATCCGCAGTTCACATTCCCGGCGTAGAAAACTGGGAAGCGGACTTCCTCAGTCGCCAGGGTATGGACGCAGGGGAATGGTCCCTTCACCCGGACGTGTTTCAGGAAATCTGTCGCCGCTGGGGAAGGCCGGACGTCGATCTAATGGCGTCCCGGCACAACAACAAGGTCCCAACTTTCATGGCACGGTCTCGCGATCACAGAGCTCTGGCGGCAGACGCCTTAGTGCAAGATTGGTCGCAGTTCCGGCTCCCTTATGTGTTTCCCCCTCTGGCACTCTTGCCCAGAGTGCTACGCAAGATCAGGTCCGATTGCCGCCGCGCCCTGCTCGTCGCCCCAGACTGGCCGAGAACGTCGTGGTATCCGGATCTGTGGCATCTCACGGTCGGCCAACCGTGGGCGCTACCAGACCGGCCAGACTTACTGTCACAAGGGCCGTTTTTCCATCTGAATTCTGCGGCCCTGAACCTGACTGTGTGGCCATTGAGTCCTGGATACTAGCATCTTCAGGATTATCTCAAGGGGTCGTGGCCACCATGAGACAGGCTAGGAAGCCCACGTCTGCTAAGATCTACCACAGAACGTGGAAGATTTTCTTATCCTGGTGCTCGGCACAGGGAGTGTCCCCCTGGCCATTTGCATTGCCTACTTTTCTTTCCTTCCTGCAATCTGGTTTGGAAAAAGGCTTATCGCTCGGCTCCCTTAAAGGGCAAGTCTCAGCGCTATCGGTATTTTTTCAAAAGCGTCTAGCACGACTTCCTCAGGTGCGCACGTTCCTGCAGGGAGTTTGTCACATCGTCCCTCCATACAAACGGCCGTTAGATCCATGGGATCTGAACAGGGTACTTGTTACTCTCCAGAAGCCGCCCTTCGAGCCTCTGAAAGATGTTTCACTTTCCCGGCTCTCACAGAAAGTGGCCTTTCTGGTAGCGGTCACGTCTCTTCGGAGGGTATCAGAGCTGGCAGCGCTGTCATCCAAAGCTCCCTTCCTGGTTTTTCACCAGGACAAGGTAGTGCTGCGCCCGATTCAGGAGTTTCTCCCTAAGGTGGTATCCTCTTTTCATCTCAATCAGGATATCTCCTTGCCTTCCTTTTGTCCTCATCCAGTTCATAGGTATGAAAAGGATTTGCATTTGTTGGATCTCGTGAGAGCACTCAGAATCTACATTTCCCGCACGGCGCCCCTGCGCCGCTCGGATGCACTCTTTGTCCTTGTCGCTGGTAAGCGCAAAGGATCGCAGGCTTCCAAATCCACCCTGGCTCGATGGATCAAGGAACCAATTCTTGAAGCCTACCGTTCTGCCGGGCTTCCGGTTCCGTCAGGGCTGAAGGCCCATTCTACCAGAGCCGTGGGTGCGTCCTGGGCATTACGACACCAGGCTACGGCTCAACAGGTGTGCCAGGCAGCTACCTGGTCGAGTTTGCACACTTTCACCAAACATTATCGGGTGCATACCTACGCTTCGGCGGACGCCAGCCTAGGTAGAAGAGTCCTGCAGGCGGCGGTTGCCTCCTCGTAGGAGAGGGCTGTTTTGCAGCTCTCACTTGAGGTATTACTTTACCCACCCAGGGACTGCTTTTGGACGTCCCAATCGTCTGGGTCTCCCAATGGAGTGCCGAAGAAGAAGGGAATTTTGTTACTTACCGTAAATTCCTTTTCTTCGGCGCTCTATTGGGAGACCAAGACGATTGGGTGTATAGCACTGCCTCCGGAGGCCACACAAAGCAATTACACTAAAAAGTGTAAGGCCCCTCCCCTTCTGGCTATACACCCCCAGTGGGATCACTGGCTCACCAGTTTTCTGCTTTGTGCGAAGGAGGTCAGATATCCACGCATAGCTCCACTGTTTGTAGTCAGCAGTAGCTGCTGGCTATATCGGATGGAAGAAAAGAGGGCCCATATGGGGCCCCCAGCATGCTCCCTTCTCACCCGCGGTGGTGCTTGTAAGGTTGAGGTACCTATTGCTGGTACAGAGGCTGGAGCCCACATGCTGTTTTCCTTCCACATCCCCTGGAGGGCTCTGTGGAAGTGGGATCTTGCCGGCCCCCAAGCCCTGAGGCCGGGCTCCATCCACAGACCCAGAGAACCTGCTGGATTTGGAGCGGGAGTGCCGTTCAGGGACAAGGCCCTGCAACTTTCAGGTACTCTGTGTCCCCGGCAGGCACGGACACTCTCAAGGCTTGCTGAGCGTTATAGTGCGCCGGGGACAGTAGCGCTGTGCGCTGGGGTTAGGTCACTGCAGCTTTGCTGAGTGACGTGACATGTTGGGAACTACTGCGCCGACCGCTACTGGAGCGGCGGCGCAGCTGCGACTTGTGGTGCGCCGGGGACTTTGCGCCGACCGCGCTTTTACGGCGGCGGCGCTTCTAACTTTAGCCCCCGGCTTCTGCGGCCTAGCGCCGCTTCGTTCCCGCCCCCACCCTGTCAATCAGGGTAGGGGAGAGACGCTGCTCAATTGGCAGCGCCGAGGGCTGGAGCTTTATTTACATGCTCCAGCCCTCTCACTAGGCACAGTGGGAAGCAGGCTTCCCGCTCTTCGTCTGTATACGCCCAGGGCCCGCCCCCCCTCTCCACAAGGACGCCGGCAGCCATTACACATGCGGTCTGGCTGGGGAAAGGCAGCAGGCTCTGGGAGACCCAGACTAAAGGGATTTCGGCGACCACACACCCGCTCCTAAGCGGGCGGTAAGCTGCACTTTAGTGCTGGCCCCACTAGTGCCTCAGTGTTATATTAGTGTACTTTTTTCTTGGTACCATATATATATATATATATAGTTGCACTGTAAGGTCGCTTCTTGGCTGGACACCCTGTACTGCTCTGAGGAGGCAGCAACATGTCATCCGCAAAACGCAAGGGTGCCAAGGCACAGGCTGTGTACACTGTTTGTACTACATGTGGGGCTGATCTACCGGCAGGCTCCAATGACTCACATTGTGTGCAATGTTCAGTCCCAGTGGCACTTCGTCAGCCAGAGCCTATGGTGGTAGTGGCCCAGGCAGAGACGCCTGTGAACCCTGCCCCGGTGACGGGGACAGACTTTGCAGTTTTTGCTGATAAAATGTCTGTGACTATGACAAAAATCCTGGAGACCTTGCAGTCCAGGCCAGTTACTCAGACCATGGACACTGCTGTGTCTATGCTCTCCGGTCCCCCTCAGTTGGAACTAATCCGTACTTCAAGGGGGTCTCAAGCATCACAGGCTGAAGTCTCTGACTCAGATGACAGTCCCAGGCAGCCTAAGCGAGCTCGCTGGGAAAGACCCTCCACGTCATCACACTGATCAGGGTCTCAGCGAGAAGAGTCTCTCTGTGATGAGACTGAGGACGGTGATCAGGATTCTAATCCTGAGGCCCCTCTCAATCTGGATGCCCCTGATGGTGACGCCATGGTTAATGACCTTATATCGGCAATTAATAGACTGTTGGATATTTCTCCCCCAGCCCCTTCTGCAGAGGAGGCAGCTGCACAGCAGGAGAAGTTCCATTTCCTGTATCCCAAGCGTAAATTAAGTGCTTTTTTGGACCACTCTGACTTCAGAGAATCGATCCAGAAACACGACGCTCATCCAGACAAGCGTTTCTCTAAACGTTCTAAGGATACCCGTTATCCTTTTCCCTCTGAGGTGGCCAAACGCTGGACCCAGTGTCCAAAGGTGGATCCCCCAATTTCCAAGCTTGCGGCTAGATCCATAGTCGCAGTAGAGGATGGCGCTTCACTTAAAGATGCCAACGACAGACAGATGGACCTTTGGTTGAAATCTGTCTATGAAGCTATCGGCGCGTCGTTTGCTCCAGCATTCGCGGCCGTGTGGGCACTACAAGCTATTTCAGCTGGTTTAGCACAGGTGGTGCTATCATACATCTAGCAGTGCCGCAAGTGGCGTCCCTAACTTCGCAAATGTCTGCGTTTGCGACCTATGCTATCAATGCTGTCCTAGAATCTACGAGCCGTACCGCTATGGCGTCCGCCAATTCTGTGGTTTTGCGCAGAGCCTTGTGGTTAAAGGACTGGAAAGCAGATGCTGGTTCCAAAAAATGCTTAACCAGCTTGCCATTATCTAGAGACAGACTGTTTGGTGAGCCATTGGCTGAAATCATAAAACAGTCCAAGGGTAAGGACTCTTCCTTACCACAGCCCAGAGCAAGTAAACCTCAACAGAAAAAGTGGCAGTCGAGGTTTCGGTCCTTTCGAGCCTCGGGCAAGGCCCAATTCTCCTCGTCCAAAAGGACTCAGAAAGAACAAGGGAGCTCAGATTCCTGGCGGGCTCACTCACGCCCCAGGAAAGCAAATGGAGGAACCGCTTCCAAAGCGGCTACCTCATGACTTTCGGCCTCCTCCCTCCGCATCCTCGGTCGGTGGCAGGCTCTCCCGCTTTTGCGACATTTGGCTGTCACAGGTCAAAGACCGGTGGGTAACAGACATTTTGTCTCGCGGGTACAGAATCTAGTTCAGTTCTCGGCCTCCACTTCGGTTCTTCAGAACCTCCCCACACCCCAACCGAGCAGATGCCCTGCTGCAGGCGGTGGACTCTCTAAGAGCAGAAGGAGTCGTGATCCCTGTCCCCCCTCAGGAACGGGGGCGAGGATTTTACTCCAATCTCTTTGTGGTTCCAAAAAAGGACGGCTCCTTCCGTCCTGTTCTGGACCTAAAACTGCTCAACAAGCATTTGAACGCCAGGCGGTTCCGGATGGAATCCCTCCGCTCAGTCATTGCCTCAATGTCTCAAGGAGATTTCCTAGCATCAATAGACATCAAAGATGCTTATCTCCACGTGCCGATTGCTACAGAGCACCAACGCTTTCTACGCTTCGTGATAGGAGACGACCATCTTCAGTTCGTAGCTCTGCCATTTGGTCTGGCGACAGCCCCTCGGGTGTTCACCAAGATCATGGCGGCAGTGGTAGCAGTCTTGCACTCTCACGGACACTCTGTGATCCCTTACTTGGACGATCTACTGGTCAAGGCACCCTCTCAAGAGGCATGCCAACTCAGCCTGAATGTTGCACTGGAGACTCTCCAGGCGTTCGGGTGGATCATCAACTTCCCAAAGTCAAATCTGTCACCGACCCAATCACTAACGTATCTTGGCATGGAGTTTCATACTCTCTCAGCGATAGTGAAGCTTCCGCTGGACAAGCAGAGGTCACTACAGACTGGGGTGCAGGCTCTCCTTCAAAGTCAGTCGCACTCCTTAAGACGCCTCATGCACTTCCTCGGGAAGATGGTGGCGGCAATAGAGGCGGTTCCGTTTGCGCAGTTTCATCTGCGTCCACTTCAATGGGACATTCTCCGCCAATGGGACGGGAAGTCAACATCCCTGGACAGGAAAGTCTCCCTTTCCCAGACGGCCAAAGACTCTCTGCAGTGGTGGCTTCTTCCCACCTCATTATCACAGGGAAGATCCTTCCTACCACCGTCTTGGGCGGTGGTCACGACAGACGCGAGTCTGTCAGGGTGGGGAGCAGTCTTTCTCCACCACAGGGCTCAGGGTACGTGGACTCAGCAGGAGTCCACCCTTCAGATCAATGTTCTGGAAATCAGAGCAGTGTATCTTGCCCTACTAGCCTTCCAGCAGTGGCTGGAAGGAAGGCAGATCCGAATTCAGTCGGACAACTCCACAGCGGTGGCATACATCAACCACCAAGGGGGGACACGCAGTCGGCAAGCCTTCCAGGAAGTCCGGCGGATTCTGATGTGGGTGGAAGCCACAGCCTCCACCATATCCGCAGTTCACATCCCCGGCGTAGAAAACTGGGAAGCAGACTTCCTCAGTCGCCAGGGAATGGACGCAGGGGAATGGTCCCTTCACCCAGATGTGTTTCAGGAAATCTGTCGCCGCTGGGGGGTGCCGGACGTCGACCTAATGGCGTCACGGCACAACAACAAGGTCCCAACCTTCATGGCACGGTCTCGCGATCAAAGAGCGCTGGCGGCAGACGCCCTAGTGCAAGATTGGTCGCAGTTCCGGCTCCCTTATGTGTTTCCACCTCTGGCACTCTTGCCCAGAGTGCTACGCAAGATCAGATCCGATTGCAGCCGCGTCATACTTGTCGCCCCAGACTGGCCGAGGAGGGCGTGGTATCCGGATCTGTGGCAGCTCACGGTCGGCCAACCGTGGACACTCCCAGACCGACCAGACTTACTGTCCCAAGGGCCGTTTTTCCATCGGAATTCTGCGGCCCTGAACCTGACTGTGTGGCCATTGAGTCCTGGATCCTAGCGTCTTCAGGATTGTCCCAAGGGGTCGTTGCCACCATGAGACAGGATAGGAAGCCCACGTCCGCTAAGATCTACCACAGAACGTGGAGGATATTCTTATCCTGGTCCTCTGCTCAGGGAGTGTCTCCCTGGCCGTTTGCATTGCCTACCTTTCTTTCTTTCCTGCAATCTGGGTTAGAAAAAGGTTTGTCGCTCGGCTCCCTTAAAGGTCAGGTCTCGGCGCTATCCGTCTTTTTTCAGAGGCGTTTGGCACGCCTCCCTAAGGTGCGCACGTTCCTACAGGGGGTTTGCCATATCGTACCCCCGTACAAGCGGCCGTTAGATCCATGGGATCTGAACAGGGTACTTGTTGCCCTCCAGAAGCCGCCCTTCGAGCCTCTGAGGGAGGTTTCACTTTCTAGACTATCACAGAAAGTGGCTTTTCTGGTAGCGATCACATCTCTTCGGAGAGTGTCTGAGCTGGCAGCACTATCATCCAAGGCTCCCTTCCTGGTCTTCCACCAGGACAAGGTTGTGCTGCGCCCCATTCAGGAGTTTCTCCCGAAGGTGGTATCCTCTTTTCATCTTAATCAGGATATCTTTTTGCCTTCGTTTTGTCCTCATGCAGTTCATCGGTATGAGAAGGATTTACATTTGTTAGATCTGGTGAGAGCACTCAGAATCTACATTTCCCGCACGGCGCCCTTGCGCCGTTCGGATGCACTCTTTGTCCTTGTCGCTGGTAAGCGCAAAGGGTCGCAGGCTTCTAAGGCCACCCTGGCTCGATGGATCAAAGAACCAATTCTTGAAGCCTACCGTTCTGCTGGGCTTCCGGTTCCATCAGGGCTGAAGGCCCATTCTACCAGAGCCGTGGGTGCATCCTGGGCATTACGACACCAGGCTACGGCTCAACAGGTGTGCCAGGCAGCTACCTGGTCGAGTCTGCACACTTTCACCAAACATTATCAGGTGCATACCTATGCTTCGGCGGACGCCAGCCTAGGTAGAAGAGTCCTGCAGGCGGCAGTTGCCTCCCCGTAGGGGAGGGCTGTCTTGCAGCTCTAACATGAGGTATTTCTTTACCCACCCAGGGACAGCTTTTGGACGTCCCAATCGTCTGGGTCTCCCAATAGAGCGCCGAAGAAGAAGGGAATTTTGTTACTTACCGTAAATTCCTTTTCTTCAGCGCTCTATTGGGAGACCCAGACGATTGGGGTATAGCTACTGCCCTCCGGAGGCCACACAAAGCACTACACTAAAAAGTGCAAGGCCCCTCCCCTTCTGGCTATACCCCCCCGTGGTATCACGGGTTCTCCAGTTTTCAAGCTTTGTGCGAAGGAGGTCAGACATCCACGCATGGCTCCAGATTTTAGTCAGCAGTAGCTGCTGACTATTTCGGATGGAAGAAAAGAGGGCCCATATAGGGCCCCCAGCATGCTCCCTTCTCACCCGTGGATGGTGTTGTAAGGTTGAGGTACCTATTGCTGGTACAGGGGCTGGAGCCCCACATGCTGTTTTCCTTCCACATCCCCTTGTAGGGCTCTGTGGAAGTGGGATCCTGCCGGCCTCTAAGCTCTGACGCCGGGCTCCATCCACAGACCCATAGCACCTGATGGATACGGAGCAGGAGTACAATCAGGGACAAGGCCCTGCATCATACAGGTACTCTGTGTCCCCGGCAGGCACAGACACACTCCGGGCTGGCTGGGTGTTGTAGTGCGCCGGGGACCGTAACGATTGAGTTGGTGTTCCTGCAGTTTACTGGGGGACTTTTGTGTTGTGGGAACGCAGCGCCGACCCCCACTGGACCGGCGGCGCTGCTGTGACTTGTAGTGCGCCGGGGACACGCCGACCGCGCTTTTACGGCGGCGGCGTTTATAAATCCAGTCCCCGGCTTTTGCGGCCTAGCTCCGCTTCGTTCCCGCCCCCACCCTGTCAATCAGGGTAGGGGAGAGACGCTGTTTCGCAGCAGCGACGAGGGCTGGAGCCTGATTTACATGCTCCAGCCCTCTCACTAGGCACAGAGGGAAGCAGGCTTCCCGCTCTTAGTCAGGAACGCCCAGGGCCCGCCCTCCCTCCTCTCCCAGGACGCCGGCAGCCATTACATGCAGTCTGGCTAGAGGAAGGACGCAAGGCTCTGGGAGACCTGGACTAGGGGGCTTTTGGCGACCACACACCCGCTCTTAAGCGGGCGGTAAGCGGCATTTCAGCTGGCCCCTCTAGTGCCTCAGTGTGTATTGGTGTACTGTGTCACCAGATATATATATTTATTTATTTCTTGCACTGTACGGTCGCTTCCTGGCTGGATACCCCAGATCGCTCTGAGGAGGCAGCAACATGTCATCCACAAAACGCAAGGCTGCCAAGGCTAGGGCTGTGTACACTGCGTGTGCTGCATGTGGGGCTGCTCTACCAGCAGGTTCCAAAGACCCCCATTGTGTGCAATGCTCAGATCCGGTGCTGCTTCGCCAGCCGGAGTCCGGAGGGGTAGTGACCCAGGCTGAGACGCTTGTAAGTCCTGCCCCCGGTGTCAGGGACAGACTTTGCAGTTTTTGCTGATGGAATGTCTGTGACTATGGCAAAAATCCTTGAAACTTTGCAATCCATGACTGGGGCTCAGTCTATGGACACGGCGAGGTCTCTGTCCTCTAATCCCCCTCAGTTGGAATTAATCCAGACTGCAAGGGGGTCCCCGGCTTCCCAGGCTGAGTATTATGACTCAGATGATAGCCCCAGCCACCCTAAGCGAGCTCGCTGGGAAAGACCCTCAACGTCATCACACTGCTCAGGGTCTCAGCGCAATCAGTCGCCCTGTGATGCGTCTGAAGAGAGTGATCAGGAGTCTTATCCTGGAACCCCTCTCAATCTGGATACCCCGGATGGGGACGCCATGGTAAACGAGCTTATCTCAGCCATCAATAGACTGTTGGATATTTCTCCCCCAGCTCCTTCTGCAGAGGAGGCAGCTGCAGAGCAGGAGAAGTTTCGTTTCCTCTATCCCAAGCGTAAATTGAGTGCTTTCTTGGATCACTCTGACTTCAGAGAGTCAATCCAGAAACACGACGCTCATCCAGAAAGGCGTTTCTCTAAACGTTCTAAGGATACACGTTTTCCTTTCCCCCCTGATGTGGTCAAGCGCTGGACCCAGTGTCCAAAAGTAGACCCCCCGATTTCCAAACTTGCAGCTAGATCCATAGTTGCAGTGGAGGATGGCGCTTCACTTAAGGATGCCAATGACAGACAGATGGACCTTTGGTTAAAATCTGTCTATGAAGCTATCGGCGCGTCGTTTGCTCCAGCATTCGCAGCCGTATGGGCACTCCAAGCTATTTCAGCTGGTTTGGCAAAAGTGGATGCTATCATACATCCAGCGGTGCCGCAAGTGGCGTCCCTTACCTCGCAGATGTCTGCGTTTGCGTCTTACGCTATCAATGCGGTCCTAGAATCTACCAGCCGCACCTCAATGGCGTCCGCCAATTCGGTAGTTTTGCGCAGAGCCTTGTGGTTAAAGGACTGGAAAGCAGATGCTGGTTCCAAAAAATGTTTAACCAGCTTGCCTTTATCTAGAGATAGACTGTTTGGCGAGCCATTGGCTGACATCATTAAACAGTCCAAGGGTAAAGACTCTTCCTTACCCCAGCCCAGATCAAGCAAACCTCAGCAGAAAAAATGGCAGCAGAGGTTTCAGTCCTTTCGAGGTTCGGGCAAGACACAATTCTCCTCGTCCAAAGGGACTCAGAGGACGCAAAGAGTCTCAGATTCCTGGCGGGCTCACGCACGCCCCAAGAAAGCAAATGGAGGAACCGCTTCCAAAGCGGCTACCTCATGACTTCCAGCCCCCCCCCTCCGCATCTCCGGTCGGGGGCAGGCTCTCCCGCTTTTCCGACATTTGGATGTCACAGGTCAAAGACCGGTGGGTGACAAACATTTTGTCTCGCGGGTACAGAATCGAGTTCAGTTCTTGTCCTCCAGCTCGGTTCTTCAGAACCTCCCCACATCCAGACCGAGCAGATGCCCTGCTGCAGGCGGTGGACTCCCTAAGAGCGGAAGGAGTAGTGGTTCCTGTACCGCCTCAGGAACAAGGGCGAGGGTTTTACTCCAATCTCTTTGTGGTTCCAAAAAAGGACGGCTCGTTCCGTCCTGTTCTGGATCTAAAGCTGCTCAACAAACATGTGCACGCCAGACGGTTCCGGATGGAAACCCTCCGCTCTGTCGTTGCCTCAATGTCTCAAGGAGACTTCCTTGCCTCAATAGACATCAAAGATGCTTATCTCCACGTGCCAATTGCTACAGAACATCAACGTTTTCTACGTTTTGTGATAGGAAACGACCATCTTCAGTTCGTAGCTCTGCCATTCGGTCTGGCGACAGCCCCCCGGGTCTTCACCAAGGTCATGGCGGCGGTGGTAGCAGTCTTGCACTCTCAGGGACACTCGGTGATCCCTTACCTAGACGATCTACTTGTCAAGGCACCCTCTCAAGAGGCATGCCAACTCAGTCTACATGCTACGCTGGAGACTCTACAGACGTTCGGATGGATCATCAACTTTCCAAAGTCGAATCTGTCACCGTCACAGTCGCTAACGTATCTTGGCATGGAGTTTCATACTCGAGCAGCGAGAGTGAAGCTTCCGCTGAACAAGCAGCGGTCCCTACAGACAGGGGTGCAATCCCTCCTTCAAGGCCAGTCGCACCCCTTACGGCGCCTCATGCACTTCCTCGGGAAGATGGTGGCAGCCATGGAAGCAGTTCCCTTTGCGCAGTTTCATCTGCGCCCACTTCAATGGGACATTCTCCGCCAATGGGACGGGAAGTCAACGTCCCTGGACAGGAAAGTCTCTCTTTCCCAGACGGCCAAGGACTCTCTACAATGGTGGCTCCTTCCCACCTCATTGTCTCAGGGAAGATCCTTCCTGCCCCCATCCTGGGCAGTGGTCACGACAGATGCGAGTCTGTCAGGGTGGGGAGCAGTGTTTCTCCACCACAGGGCCCAGGGGACGTGGACTCCGCAGGAGTCCACCCTTCAGATCAATGTTCTGGAAATCAGGGCAGTGTATCTTGCCCTACTGGCCTTCCAACAGTGGCTGGAAGGAAAGCAGATCCGAATCCAGTCGGACAACTCCACAGCGGTGGCATACATCAACCACCAAGGAGGGACGCGCAGTCGGCAAGCATTCCAAGAAGTCCGGCGCATTCTAATGTGGGTGGAGGACACAGCATCCACCATATCCGCGGTTCACATCCCAGGCGTAGAAAATTGGGAAGCAGACTTCCTCAGTCGCCAGGGCATGGACGCAGGGGAGTGGTCCCTTCACCCGGACGTGTTTCAGGAAATCTGTCGCCGATGGGGAGTGCCGGACGTCGACCTAATGGCGTCCCGGCACAACAACAAGGTCCCGGCATTCATGGCGAGGTCGCGCGATCAAAGAGCTCTGGCGGCAGACGCATTAGTTCAAGATTGGTCGCAGTTCCGGCTCCCATACGTCTTCCCACCTCTGGCACTCTTGCCCAGAGTGTTACGCAAGATCAGATCCGATTGCAGCCGCGTCATACTCGTCGCCCCAGACTGGCCGAGGAGATCGTGGTATCCGGATCTGTGGCATCTCACGGTCGGTCGACCGTGGTCACTGCCAGACCGACCAGACTTACTGTCCCAAGGGCCGTTTTTTCCATCAGAATTCTGCGGCCCTGAACCTGACTGTGTGGCCATTGAGTCCTGGATCCTAGCGTCTGCAGGATTATCCCAAGGAGTTGTAGCCACAATGAGACAGGCTAGAAAGTCGACTTCTGCTAAGATCTACCACAGAACGTGGAAGATTTTCTTATCCTGGTGTTCCGCTCAGGGAGTGTCTCCCTGGCCATTTGCATTGCCCACTTTTCTTTCTTTCCTGCAATCGGGGTTAGAAAAGGGCTTGTCGCTCAGCTCCGTTAAAGGGCAAGTATCGGCACTATCCGTGTTTTTTCAGAAGCGTCTAGCACGTCTTCCTAAGGTGCGCACGTTCCTGCAGGGGGTCTGTCATATTGTGCCCCCGTACAAGCGGCCGTTAGATCCATGGGATCTGAACAGGGTTCTAGTTGCTCTCCAGAAGCCGCCTTTCGAGCCTCTGAAGGAAGTTTCCTTTTCTCGCCTGTCACAGAAAGTGGCGTTTCTTGTTGCGATCACATCGCTTCGGCGAGTGTCGGAGCTGGCAGCTCTGTCATCCAAGGCTCCCTTCCTGGTGTTCCACCAGGACAAGGTAGTGCTGCGCCCCATTCCGGAGTTTCTCCCTAAGGTCGTCTCCTCGTTTCATCTTAATCAGGATATATCCTTGCCTTCCTTTTGTCCTCATCCGGTTCACCGGTATGAAAAGGACTTACGTTTGCTGGATCTGGTGAGAGCACTCAGAATCTACATTTCCCGCACGGCGCCCATGCGCCGTTCCGATGCACTTTTTGTCCTTGTCGCTGGTCCGCGCAAGGGGTTGCAGGCTTCTAAAGCCACCCTGGCTCGATGGATCAAAGAACCAATTCTAGAGGCCTACCGTTCTGCGGGGCTTCCGGTTCCTTCAGGGCTAAAAGCCCACTCAACCAGAGCCGTGGGTGCGTCCTGGGCATTACGACACCAGGCTTCGGCTCAACAGGTGTGCCAGGCAGCTACCTGGTCGAGTCTGCACACTTTCACCAAACATTATCAGGTGCATACCTATGCTTCGGCGGATGCCAGCTTAGGTAGAAGAGTCCTGCAGGCGGCAGTGACATCCCCGTAGGGGAGGGCTGTTTTGCAGCTCTAACATGAGGTATCTTTACCCACCCAGGGACAGCTTTTGGACGTCCCAATCGTCTGGGTCTCCCAATAGAGCGCTGAAGAAGAAGGGAATTTTGTTACTTACCGTAAATTCCTTTTCTTCTAGCTCTTATTGGGAGACCCAGCACCCGCCCTGTTGTCCTTCGGGATTTTTTTGTTGTTTGCGGGTACACATGTTGTTCATGTTGAACGGTTTTTCAGTTCTCCGACGTTATTCGGAGTTAATTTGTTTAAACCAGTTATTGGCTTCCTCCTTCTTGCTTTGGCACTAAAACTGGAGAACCCGTGATACCACGGGGGGGTATAGCCAGAAGGGGAGGGGCCTTGCACTTTTTAGTGTAGTGCTTTGTGTGGCCTCCGGAGGGCAGTAGCTATACCCCAATCGTCTGGGTCTCCCAATAAGAGCTAGAAGAAAAGGAATTTACGGTAAGTAACAAAATTCCCTTCTTCTTCTAGCTCCAATTGGGAGACCCAGCACCCGCCCTGTTTCCTTCGGGATTTTTGGTTTTTTCGGGTACACATGTTGTTCATGTTGAACGGTTTTCAGTTCTCCGATGTTACTTCGGGTTGAATTTGTTTAAACCAGTTATTGGCTTTCCTCCTTCTTGCTTTAGCACTAAAACTGAGCAGCCGTGATCCCAAAGGGGGTGTATAGCCAGAAGGGGAGGGGCCTTAAACTTTTTAGTGTAATGCTTTGTGTGGCCTCCGGAGGCAGTAGCTATACACCCAATCGTCTGGGTCTCCCAATTGGAGCTAGAAGAAAAGGAATTTACGGTAAGTAACAAAATTCCCTTCTTTTAGGGACCACATCACATTTGAAGTGACTTCAATAGGCCTAGATGACAGAAAATACCCAAAAGTGACACCATTCTAAAAACTGCACCCCCCAAAGTACTCAAAACCACATTCAAGAAGTTTATTAACCCTTCAGGTGCTTCACATGAACAAAAGCAATGTGGAATGAAAAAAAGCAAAAATTAAATTTTACCTAAAAATGTTGCTCTAACCCAAATTTATTCACTTTTAGAAGAAATAACACAACAAAATGGACCCCAAAACTTGTTCCCCACTTTCTTATGAGTGCGCCGATACCCCACATGTGGTCAGAAACCTCTGTTTGGACAAATGGGAGGGCTCGGAACAGAAGGAGCAATATTTGAATTTTGGAAAGCAAATTTGGCTGAAATAGATTGCGGGCACCATGTTGCATTTACAGGTCCGCTAAGGTACCTAAACAGAAGAAATCCCTCACAAGTGACACCATTTTGGAAACTAGACCCCTCAAGGCTTCTATCTAGGGGTATAGTGAGCATTTTAGATCCACAGGTACTTCACAGATTTTGTTAATGTTACGTTGTCATATTGAAAATTTTAATAATTTTCTCAAAAATGTTGCTTTAGCATCAATTTTCTCACTTTTTCAAGAGGTAATTCCAAAAATTTGACCTCAAGGTTTGTTAACCACTTTTTTATGAGCGCGGTGATACCTCACATGTGGTCTGAAACCTTTGTTTGGACAAATGGGAGGGCTTGGAACGAAAGGAGCAATATTTGAATTTTAGAAAGGAAATTTGCCTGAAAAAGATTGCGGGCACCATGTCGCATTTGGAGGTCCCCTAAGGTACCTAAACAGCAGAAACCCCGCACAAGTGACCCCATTTTGGAAACTAGGCCCCTCAAGGAATTTATCTAGATGTTTGGTGAGTACCCTGAAACCTCAGGTGCTTCACAGAATTTTATAACGTTGAGCCATGAAAAAAAAAAAAAAATTTTACCACAAAATTGTTATTTCAACCAGGTAGCTTTTTTTTTTACAAGAGTAAAAGGAAAAAATTCAGCATAACATTTATTGTGCAATTTCTCCTGAGTTTGGCGATACCTTATATGTGGTGGAAATCAACTGTTTGGGCGCATGGCAGGCACCGGAAGGGAAGGAGCGCCATTTGACTGCAAAATTGGCTGGAATCAATAGCGGACGCCAGGTTGCATTTGGAGAGCCCCTGAGGTGCCTAAACAGTGGCGGTCCCCCACAAGTGACTCCATTCTGGAAACAAGACACCTCAAGGCTTTTATCTAGGTGTATAGTGAGCAGTTTGAATCCACGAGTACTTCACAGAATTTGATAAGCTTAGGTTGCCATATTGAAAATTTTCATTTTTTTCACAAAAATGTTGCTTTAGCATCAAATTTCTCACTTTTTCAAGAGACAACAACAAACCGTGGACCCCACAGGTTGTTATCCAATGTCTTATGAGCACAGGGATACCCCACATGTGGCCAAAAACCTCTGTTTGGATAAATGGGAGGGCTTGGAATGGAAGGAGCACCATTTGAATTCTGGAAAAGTTGAAATAAATTGCGTGCACCATGTCACATTAGCAGGGCCCCTTGGTTACCTATACATCAGAAACCCCCCACAAGTGACCCCATTTTGGAAACTGGATTTTATTCAGAAGTATAGTAAGCATTTTGAATCCACAGGTACTTCACAAAAATGTTGCTGTAGCAACAAATGTCTCACTTTTAGGCTATGTGGCCATGATCCAGCGACACGGCGTCTAGTACACAGTGTCAGCCTCCTGCAGAGATGTGAGTGTTGTCCACGGGAGAACGCAGCTGCCCATGGCCACGATTTGGGTTCAGGCCGCTTTGGAGCTCTATGCTACCTGCAGAGAACACTCATCTCCGCAGCATAAATTGACATGCTGAGGCTCGGGAAGCTGCACCACAGGTCGGTTTATGCTGCGGAGAAAAGAAGCACATTGGGCATGGGATTTCTAAAAATCCTTCCACTGTGCTTCTACTGCACAACGCAGCATTATGGACGCAGGGAAAACACTTTGCGCCCAAAACGCTGCAAACCCTGATCGTGGGCACATAGCCTAAAATGCTACAATGGATGAATGGATAGATGTCAAACATATATAACGTCCCACCCCCTGCATATTCTAAGCTGGCGCCCTTTAGTGCCTTTCATGTGGCACTAAAGGGTGCCTAGCCTTGTATTTAGCCCCCCAAAAAATTAATAATTAAAATAAACGACGTGGGGTCCCCCCAATTTTTGATAGCCAGCTAGGGTAAAGCAGACAGCTGTAGCCTGCAATCCACAGCTGACAGCTTCACCTTGTCTGGTGATCAATTTGGAGGGCTCCCCAGGCGTTTTTTTAAAAAAAAACAAAACGTGGGGTCCCCCCCAAATTAGATCACCAGCCAAGGTGAAGCGGACAGCTGGGGTCTGGTATTCTCAGGGTGGGAAGAGCCATGGTTATTGGACTCTTCCCAGCCTAAAAATAGCAGGCCGCAGCCGCCCCAGAAGTGGCGCATCCATTAGATGCGCCAATCCTGGCGCTTCGCCCCAGCTCATCCGCGCCCTGGTGCGGTGGCAGACGGGGTAATATATGGGGTTGATACCAGCTGTAATGTCACCTGGCATCAAGCCCTGGGGTTAGTGATGTCACGGCATTTAAACAGATACCCGACATCACTAACCCAGTCAGTAATAGAAAAAAAAAAGACAAAAAAAAAATTTATTTGAAAAAAAAACTCCCCGAAACATTCCTCTTTTACCATTTTATTGAAAATAAAGAAATTCCGGTCGCTGTAATCCATTTTGGAGGTCCCACGCCGACTCTGGATCTTCTAGAATATGGGGGGCACGTTCAGGGAACGTATCCCCCATTTTCTGGAAGAGCAAGCTCTCCATGAGCAGTGTGGGTGCAGTAATCTGAGAATACTGCACTCACACTGCCCCGGTCCAACCTAGGGCAGAGTGACCTGCAGTAACCTCATTCCAGAATATGAGGGGCACGCTCACAGAACGTACCCCCCATTTTCTGGAACAGCAGTCTCTCCATGTGAGGAGTGTGACTGCAGATTACCGCACTCACCCTCCCCCGGTCCACAGTGGAGCCTGTGCATCAGCGACGTCAGGGTCCCTGCTTGCAGGTATCCAGCTGACAGCCGCTGTCTGCGCATGCGCCGCCAGCATTGAAGAAGAAGAAGGAGGCGGCGTGATCGCGGGACGGAGCGGCAGACAGGTAACGTAAGACCGGGGGCTTGGGGGGGGGGGTTGACGGGGGGTGACCTAGTGGGACCTGGGGACACCTTTCTGTCGCATGTGACGTGTCACATGCGGCAGAAAGCGCAGAATGAATGCGGCCGCGCGCTGTGCGCCGCCATCTTCCACGCTCCGGAGGGGGGAGGGGGGTGGTGGCTCTGGAGAACCGGAGGGGGCTCCGGTGACCAGAGGGCTCCGGTGGACCGGAGGAGGGGTCAGGGGGAGGACATTTCCCTCCGATCTGAAATGTTTGATCATTTCAGATCGGAGGGAAATGACTGCAGAGCCGGCGCCGGCGGCAGTTTTCTGTGCGCTTCGGCGCCATTTTGGATGTCCGGTGGGGGTAGGGGTGGGGGTGGGGGGGACTCTCCGGTACCGGGGGCTTTGGGGGCACTAGGGGGTTAGATTTCTTTCTCATCTGACATGTTTGATCATGTCAGATGAAAAAGAAATCAGTTTTACCGACCATTTCTTTTTTTTTCATGTGTTCGTCGGTATACAGTGTATACCGCCGATCACATGATCGGGGTTCAAAAAAAAACCCCGATTCATAATCTGGGGGGTCTCAGCTACCCCCGGTAGCTGAAACCCCCGAGATTTTCGGTCGCTGGGGTGCGCTACAGGGTTTTTTCGGGCCGCCGCTTTAAAGCGGCGGAACAGAATAAGTGCCCTGTTTTGCCGCCGCTTTAAGTCGTACGGCCGTCGTTATGAGGTTAAGTAAATTGTACTTTTCCATTGATCCACTACTGGTTTTGAATTACAAATACTGAGGTAAAAAACTCACCAGATACTCATTGTGCATGAGGCCTTATAAAGAGCTAACTTTAGCCCTTATAAACTGTTATACTCTTAGCTGTCATAATAAGAAAAATCCTGAAGGCCAAGACTCCGTGTATCTGTAAGGTTTGTCCAGGTGGTGTGTAGCTTCAGAATCTTTTGTGTTTTCAACACAGTTGGATTTTAACGTGCACAAACCTGTGTTTCCTATTTGTAGTCTGCAAGTGAAGCAACAGTGAAGCGGGTAAATATCCTGAGTGACATGCACTTACGAAGTATTCGCACAAAGCTGATGCTCATGTCAAGGAACGAAGAAGCCACCAAACATTTAGAAGTAAGTTAACGTTTTTCCATAAACCATTTCTGTATTTGGTTCCATCCCTGGCTTGTTTTTGGTTGCTTTTTGAGACCTCAAAACTTTATTTGCAAATTCATCTAGAAACTTCATTGTCTTATTGTCCCTTGATTGGAAGATCACCTGTACTGATCTGGAAGTTATTGGTAAAAATGCTTCAAACCTGACCCGATTAAGCAACCTGTTGTAGAAGTTATAAATGTATATATGCATATAGAAGAAGCAAGAAGGTGTGTAATAATTGGGATCACCAAATAGAAAATATTCAATCAATTTTTATTAGCCAAAAAACACCAACATGGAGTTAAAAGCATTCAAAATACACAAGTGTTCAACAAATAAAGGAACTTGCATATACTAAGACAAAAGCTCCACAAGTCACCCCCTCCATATAAATAAGTAAGACACTATATATTAATAAGAAAGGCAAAGCCTCAATACTGATGGATGGAAATCAGCAGAAAAACAAACAAACAAAATGCACCAAAAACATACATAATAGTACATAAGATTTCAGAAATACCACGTGGACTGGATAAAAAGGTACAGCGAAAATCAGCAAGCAGGAGCAGATTCTGCAATCACAAAGGAGGCAGCCATAAAGGAGGGAGGACAAGATTCCCTCCCCCTGACGCAACGCGTGTCGCCACCCCTAGAGTGGCTTCCTCAGGGAAAAATGGGGCATGACATGTGGTATTTATGAAATCTTATGTACTATTATGTGTTTTTGGTGCATTTTGTTTTGTTTGCTGCTGATGTCCATCTATCAGTATTGAGGCTTTGCCTTTCTTATTAATATATAATGTCTTATTCATATGGAGGGGGTGACTTGTGGGGCTTTTGTCTTATATGCATGCCCCTTTATTTGTTGAACACTTTTTCTTTAACGTTCCTTTGGGAGACCCAGACCTTGGGTGTATAGCTTCTGCCTCCGGAGGACACACAAAGTACTACACCTAAAAGGTGTAGCTCCTCCCTCTGAGCCTATACACCCCCTGGTGAACCAGTCACAACCAGTTTTTCGCTTTGTGTTCAGGAGGCATACATCCACCCATGCGTTCTCATATGATTTTTTCTTCGGCGCTCTATTGGGAGACCCAGACGATTGGGTGTATAGCACTGCCTCCGGAGGCCACACAAAGCAATTACACTAAAAAGTGTAAGGCCCCTCCCCTTCTGGCTATACACCCCCAGTGGGATCACTGGCTCACCAGTTTTCTGCTTTGTGCGAAGGAGGTCAGACATCCACGCATAGCTCCACTGTTTGTAGTCAGCAGTAGCTGCTGGCTCTATCGGATGGAAGAAAAGAGGGCCCATATAGGGCCCCCAGCATGCTCCCTTCTCACCCGCGGTTGGTGCTTGTAAGGTTGAGGTACCTATTGCTGGTACGGAGGCTGGAGCCCACATGCTGTTTTCCTTCCACATCCCCTGGAGGGCTCTGTGGAAGTGGGATCTTGCCGGCCCCCAAGCCCTGGGGCCGGGCTCCATCCACAGACCCATAGAACCTGCTGGATGTGGAGCGGGAGTGCCGTTCAGGGACAAGGCCCTGCAACTTTCAGGTACTCTGTGTCCCCGGCAGGCACGGACACTCTCAGGGCTTGCTGAGCGTTGTAGTGCGCCGGGGACAGTGGCGCTGTACGCTGGGGGTTAGGTCACTGCAGCTTTGCTGAGTGACGTTGTGTATTGGGAACTACTGCGCCGACCGCTCCTGGAGCGGCGGCGCAGCTGCGACTTGTGGTGCGCCGGGGGCTTTGCGCCGACCGCGCTTTTACGGCGGCGGCGCTTCTAACTTTAGCCCCCGGCTTCTGCGGCCTAGCGCCGCTTCGTTCCCGCCCCCACCCTGTCAATCAGGGTAGGGGAGAGACGCTGCTCAATAGGCAGCGCCGAGGGCTGGAGCTTTATTTACATGCTCCAGCCCTCTCACTAGGCACAAGGGGAAGCAGACTTCCCGCTCTTCGTCGGTGTACGCCCAGGGCCCGCCCCCCCTCTCCACAAGGACGCCGGCAGCCATTACACATGCGATCTGGCTGGGGAGAGGCAGCAGGCTCTGGGAGACCCAGACTAGAGGGATTTCTGGCGACCACACACCGCTCCTAAGCGGGCGGTAAGCTGCACAGTAGTGCTGGCCCCACTAGTGCCTCAGTGATATATAGTGTACTTTTGTCTTGGTACCATATATATATATATATATAGTTGCACTGTAGGTCGCTTCTTGGCTGGACACCCTGTACTGCTCTGAGGAGGCAGCAACATGTCATCCGCAAAACGCAAGGCTGCCAAGGCACGGGCTGTGTGCACTGTTTGTACTGCATGTGGGGCTGATCTACCGGCAGGCTCCAATGATTCACATTGTGTGCAATGTTCAGTCCCAGTGGCACTTCGTCAGCCAGAGCCTATTGTGGTGGTAGCCCAGGCAGAGACGCCTGTGAACCCTGCCCCGGTGACGGGGACAGACTTTGCAGTGTTTGCTGATAAAATGTCTGAGGCTATGACAAAAATCCTGGAGACCTTGCAGGCCAGGCCAGTTCCTCAGACCATGGACACTGCTGTGGCTATGCTCTCTGGTCCCCCTCAGTTGGAACTAATCCGTACTTCAAGGGGGTCTCAAGCATCACAAGCTGAAGTCTCTGACTCGGATGACAGTCCCAGGCAGCCTAAGCGAGCTCGCTGGGAAAGACCCTCCACGTCATCACACTGCTCAGGGTCTCAGCGAGAAGAATCTCTCTGTGATGAGACTGAGGACGGTGATCAGGATTCTAATCCTGAGGCCCCTCTCAATCTGGATGCCCCTGAGGGTGACGCCATGGTTAATGACCTTATATCGGCAATTAATAGACTGTTGGATATTTCTCCCCCAGCTCCTTCAGCAGAGGAGGCAGCTGCACAGCAGGAGAAGTTCCATTTCCTGTATCCCAAGCGTAAATTAAGTGCTTTTTTGGACCACTCTGACTTCAGAGAATCAATCCAGAAGCACGACGCTCATCCAGACAAGCGTTTCTCTAAACGTTCTAAGGATACCCGTTATCCTTTTCCCTCTGAAGTAGCCAAACGCTGGACCCAGTGCCCAAAGGTTGATCCCCCAATTTCCAAGCTTGCGGCTAGATCCATAGTCGCAGTAGAGGATGGCGCTTCACTTACAGATGCCAACGACAGACAGATGGACCTTTGGTTGAAATCTGTCTATGAAGCTATCGGCGCGTCGTTTGCTCCAGCATTCGCGGCCGTGTGGGCACTCCAAGCTATTTCAGCTGGTTTAGCACAGGTGGATGCTATCATACATCCAGCAGTGCCACAGGTGGCGTCCCTAACTTCGCAAATGTCTGCGTTTGCGACTTATGCTATCAATGCTGTCCTAGAATCTACGAGCCGTACCTCTATGGCGGCCGCCAATTCTGTGGTTTTGCGCAGAGCCTTATGGTTAAAGGACTGGAAAGCAGATGCTGGTTCCAAAAAATGCTTAACCAGCTTGCCATTATCTAGAGACAGACTGTTTGGTGAGCCATTGGCTGAAATCATAAAACAGTCCAAGGGTAAGGACTCTTCCTTACCACAGCCCAGAGCAAGTAAACCTCAACAGAAAAAGTGGCAGTCGAGGTTTCGGTCCTTTCGAGGCTCGGGCAAGCCCCAATTCTCCTCGTCCAAAGGGACTCAAAGGACAAGGGAGCTCAGATTCCTGGCGGGCTCACTCACGCCCCAGGAAAGCAAATGGAGGAACCGCTTCCAAGGCGGCTACCTCATGACTTTCGGCCTCCTCCCTCCGCATCCTCGGTCGGTGGCAGGCTCTCCCGCTTTTGCGACATTTGGCTGTCTCAGGTCAAAGACCGGTGGGTAACAGACATTTTGTCTCGCGGGTACAGAATCGAGTTCAGTTCTCGGCCTCCACTTCGGTTCTTCAGAACCTCCCCACACCCCAACCGAGCAGATGCCCTGCTGCAGGCGGTGGACTCTCTAAGAGCAGAAGGAGTCGTGATCCCTGTCCCCCCTCTAGAACGGGGGCGAGGATTTTACTCCAATCTCTTTGTGGTTCCAAAAAAGGACGGCTCCTTCCGTCCTGTTCTGGACCTAAAACTGCTCAACAAGCATGTGAACGCCAGGCGGTTCCGGATGGAATCCCTCCGCTCAGTCATTGCCTCAATGTCCCAAGGAGATTTCCTAGCATCAATAGACATCAAAGATGCTTATCTCCACGTGCCGATTGCTACGGAACACCAACGCTTTCTGCGCTTCGTGATAGGAGACGAACATCTTCAGTTCGTGGCTCTGCCATTTGGTCTGGCGACAGCCCCCCGGGTGTTCACCAAGATCATGGCAGCAGTGGTAGCAGTCTTGCACTCTCACGGACACTCTGTGATCCCTTACTTGGACGATCTACTGGTCAAGGCACCCTCTCAGGAGGCATGCCAACTCAGCCTGAATTTTGCACTGGAGACTCTCCAGGCGTTCGGGTGGATCATCAACTTCCCAAAGTCAAATCTGTCACCGACCCAATCACTAACGTATCTTGGCATGGAGTTTCATACTCTCTCAGCGATAGTGAAGCTTCCGCTGAGCAAGCAGCGGTCACTACAGACAGGGGTGCAGGCTCTCCTTCAAAGTCAGTCGCACTCCTTAAGACGCCTCATGCACTTCCTCGGGAAGATGGTGGCGGCAATAGAGGCGGTTCCGTTTGCGCAGTTTCATCTGCGTCCACTTCAATGGGACATTCTCCGCCAATGGGACGGGAAGTCGACATCCCTGGACAGGAAAGTCTTCCTTTCCCAGACGGCCAAGGACTCTCTGCAGTGGTGGCTCCTGTCCACCTCATTATCACAGGGAAGATCCTTCCTACCACCGTCCAGGGCGGTGGTCACGACAGACGCGAGTCTGTCAGGGTGGGGAGCAGTGTTTCTCCACCACAGGGCTCAGGGTACGTGGACTCAGCAGGAGTCCACCCTTCAGATCAATGTTCTGGAAATCAGAGCAGTGTTTCTTGCCCTACTAGCCTTCCAGCAGTGGCTGGAAGGGAAGCAGATCCGAATTCAATCGGACAACTCCACAGCGGTGGCATACATCAATCACCAAGGAGGGACTCGCAGTCGGCAAGCCTTCCAGGAAGTCCGGCGCATTATGATGTGGGTGGAAGCCACGGCCTCCACCATATCCGCAGTTCACATCCCCGGCGTAGAAAACTGGGAAGCAGACTTCCTCAGTCGCCAGGGCATGGACGCAGGGGAATGGTCCCTTCACCCGGACGTGTTTCAGGAAATCTGTCGCCGATGGGGAAGGCCGGACGTCGACCTAATGGCGTCCCGGCACAACAACAAGGTCCCAACATTCATGGCACGGTCTCGCGATCAAAGAGCTCTAGCAGCAGACGCCCTAGTGCAAGATTGGTCGCAGTTCCGGCTCCCTTATGTGTTTCCACCTCTGGCACTCTTGCCCAGAGTGCTACGCAAGATCAGATCCGACTGCAGCCGCGTCATACTTGTCGCCCCAGACTGGCCGAGGAGGGCGTGGTATCCGGATCTGTGGCATCTCACGGTCGGCCAACCGTGGGCACTACCAGACCGACCAGACTTACTGTCCCAAGGGCCGTTTTTCCATCGGAATTCTGCGGCCCTCAACCTGACTGCGTGGCCATTGAGTCCTGGATCCTAGCGTCTTCAGGCTTATCCCAAGGGGTCGTTGCCACCATGAGACAGGCTAGGAAGCCCACGTCTGCTAAGATCTACCACAGAACGTGGAGGATATTCTTATCCTGGTGCTCTGCTCAGAGAGTGTCTCCCTGGCCATTTGCATTACCTACCCTTCTTTCTTTCCTCCAATCTGGGTTAGAAAAAGGTTTGTCGCTCGGCTCCCTTAAAGGGCAAGTCTCGGCGCTATCCGTCTTTTTTCAGAAGCGTCTAGCACGACTTTCTAAGGTGCGCACGTTCCTACAGGGGGTTTGCCATATAGTTCCCCCGTACAAGCGGCCGTTAGATCCATGGGATCTGAACAGGGTACTAGTTGCCCTCCAGAAGCCGCCCTTCGAGCCTCTGAAGGAGGTTTCACTTTCTAGACTTTCACAGAAAGTGGCTTTTCTGGTAGCGATCACATCTCTTCGGAGAGTGTCTGAGCTAGCAGCGTTGTCTTCCAAGGCTCCCTTCCTGGTCTTCCACCAGGACAAGGTAGTGCTGCGCCCCATTCAGGAGTTTCTCCCGAAGGTGGTATCCTCTTTTCATCTTAATCAGGATATCTTTTTGCCTTCGTTTTGTCCTCATGCAGTTCATCGGTATGAGAAGGATTTACATTTGTTAGATCTGGTGAGAGCACTCAGAATCTACATTTCCCGCACAGCGCCCCTGCGCCGTTCGGATGCACTCTTTGTCCTTGTCGCTGGTAAGCGCAAAGGGTCGCAGGCTTCTAAGGCCACCCTGGCTCGATGGATCAAAGAACCAATTCTTGAAGCCTACCGTTCTGCGGGGCTTCAGGTTCCATCAGGGCTGAAGGCCCATTCTACCAGAGCCGTGGGTGCGTCCTGGGCATTGCGACACCAGGCTACGGCTCAACAGGTGTGCCAGGCAGCTACCTGGTCGAGTCTGCACACTTTCACGAAACATTATCAGGTGCATACCTATGCTTCGGCGGACGCCAGCCTAGGTAGAAGAGTCCTGCAGGCGGCAGTTGCCTCCCCGTAGGGGAGGGCTGTCTTGCAGCTCTAACATGAGGTATTTCTTTACCCACCCAGGGACAGCTTTTGGACGTCCCAATCGTCTGGGTCTCCCAATAGAGCGCCGAAGAAGAAGGGAATTTTGTTACCGTAAATTCCTTTTCTTCTAGCTCTTATTGGGAGACCCAGCACCCGCCCTGTTGTCCTTCGGGATTTTTGGTTTGTTTGCGGGTACACATGTTGTTCATGTTGAACGGTTTTCAGTTCTCCGATGTTACTCGGAGTGAATTTGTTTAAACCAGTTATTGGCTTTCCTCCTTCTTGCTTTTGCACTAAAACTGGTGAGCCAGTGATCCCACTGGGGGTGTATAGCCAGAAGGGGAGGGGCCTTACACTTTTTAGTGTAATTGCTTTGTGTGGCCTCCGGAGGCAGTGCTATACACCCAATCGTCTGGGTCTCCCAATAAGAGCTAGAAGAAAAGGAATTTACGGTAAGTAACAAAATTCCCTTCTTTCCTTTTTCTTTGTCGCTCCTTATTGGGAGACCCAGACAATTGGGTGTATAGCTTATGCCTCCGGAGGCCACACAAAGTATTACACTAAAAGTGTAAAGCCCCTCCCCTTCAGCCTATACACCCCCCGTACTGCTACGGGCTCATCAGTTTTTATGCTTTGTGCGAAGGAGGTCAGACATGCACGCATAGCTCCACAGCTTAGTCAGCAGCAGCTGCTGACTATGTCGGATGGAAGAAAAGAGGGCCCATAACAGGGCCCCCAGCATGCTCCCTTCTCACCCCACTCTTGTCGGCGGTGTTGTTAAGGTTGAGGTATCCATTGCGGGTACGGAGGCTGGAGCCCACTGTGACTGGGTATGCGACAGAGCAGTAAGGGACGCCAGGCCAAGGAACAATCCAAGAAGATTTAATGAGGCAGGGAGCATAAAACATGCAATATTAAAATGGTTCTTTAGAGTCCACACAAAGGAAATAGGTCCGGGGGCGCCAAGGAGAATGCAAAAGTCCTCAAAGTCCAATCGTCCATGTACGGGCGATAAGGAGCTGGCCTTAGCACAGGTCCTCACCCTTCACTCAACAAAGCATAACAAAAAACTAAAACATGGGGCTGAATCTCCCACCCCTCCTTAGATCCACCCCCTTAACATTTTCTACTTGTAGCTAGAAAAGGGTTCCTAGACACAGCCTCCAGAGATTGTGTACTAGGCAAGCCCCCTGCAGAGGAGAACAATATATATGCAACCCCCCCCCCCAAATCAAGGACAATAGCTACGGCTGAAGCCTGATTGCAATATGATAGAGGCTGGGGGGATATAATGTTACAACCCCTTCCCCCCTCAATTGGTGTACGGACTAGTGACCTCAACAGGTCGCTGGTTAAGTACACGTAAACATGGTGGACCTGACTCAGGTCTCTTCTTGCCTGGACAGTCCATCTGCATTTTGGTGTTGGCTGCCTCTTCTATATTGTATTGTAAAGTTATAGGGCTGCAGAGCCAGGCTCCATCGTAGTAATCGTCCATTGTCCCCAGAGACTCTGTTCAGCCAGGTGAGGGGATTGTGATCAGTAACCACAGTGAATTCTCGCCCATACAGATACGGCCGTAGTTTCCTAAGGGCCCACACTACAGCCAGACATTCCTTCTCAACAGTTGCATAGGCCACTTCTCGGTCCAGCAGTTTCCTGCTGAGGTAGGCAATGGGGTGCTCCTCCCCGGCTGCATTCACCTGGCTGAGGACAGCTCCCAGTCCATAAGAAGAGGCATCCGTCTGCACAATGAATCTCCTCTTGTAGTCTGGAGCAGCCAGAACAGGGTCGCAGATCAGAGCGTCCTTCAGCCGGTTAAAAGACTCATCACAGGCTGGAGTCCAGATCACCAGCCGGGGCATCGTCTTCTTCGTGAGGTCCGTAAGGGGCTTGGCCACACTGCTGAAATGAGAAACAAATTTTCGGTAATAACTGGCAGTGCCCAAAAAAGCCATAACTTGTTTCTTGGTTTGGGGTACAGGCCAGTCTCTAATAGCCTGGATTTTGGCAGGTTCAGGACGTAACTTCCCCCCTCCTACTCTATGCCCTAGATATTGGACTTCACCCATCCCCAATTGGCATTTATCAGGTCGAATAGTTAGGCCTGATGTGAGAATCCGGTCAAGAACAACAGCTACTTGATTCAGATGTTCCTCCCATGTGTGGCTGAAGATGGCGATATCATCCAGGTAGGCACAAGCAAAGTCGCCACATCCCCGGAGGATCTGGTCCACCATTCTCTGAAAGGTTGCAGGGGCGTTTTTCATTCCGAAAGGCATGTTTAGAAATTCATACAGACCAAAGGGGGTTATAAAAGCCGACTTTTCTCTACCTTCCTCCGTCAGGGGAATTTGCCAGTATCCCTTACTGAGATCCAAGGTGGTGACGTATTGTGCCCCAGCTAGCCGGTCTAGAAGTTCATCAATGCGGGGCATTGGGTAAGCATCACTGATGGTATGGTCATTTAGTCGTCTGTAGTCCACACAAAATCGAGTACTCCCATCTTTCTTGGGTACTAACACAACAGGAGAGGCCCAAGGACTATGGGAGGCCTGAATCACCCCAAGCTGTAACATCTCCTCCAGCTCATGCTGCATGGTGTTTCTAACTGATTCTGGTACCCGGTAGGGAGCCTGTTGTATGGGACGGATGCCCTGAGTGTCCACAGGATGTTGGGTTACTGTGGTTCGACCTGGTCGGGATGAGAAAGCAGCCTGTCTCTGATGGAGCACTCCCAGCATTTGTTTTTTCTGTAAGGAATCTAAGTGATCTCTCAAAGGAACCTGTTCCACAGTGGATGGGGCTCTGGCTGCTTCAATAAGATCAGGTAATGGGTCCTCATCCTCCTGACCATCTTCTGAAGCCAGCCGACAGCTTGCTATCATAGGTAAGGTCCGGTCATGGTACTCCTTAATCATATTCACATGGACAGTCCTTTGTCTTAGTCCCTGATCATCTAGAGCAAGAAGGTAATTGGTGTCGTTTAGTTTTCTGAGAACCCGGAAGGGACCCTCCCATGTTGTCTGGAGTTTATTTTGCCGATGGGGAACAATCATTAAGACTTGTTGTCCCTCTACAAATTCTCGATAGCGTGCTTTGCGGTCATACCATGTCTTCTGTCTGGTTTGAGCCATCCGTACATGATCCTGAGCCAAACTAGCAAGTTGAGCCAGGGTTTCCCGAAGCTTGAGGACATATGGAACAACAGGGGTTCCTGTATCTTCAACTTGCCCCTCCCAATATTCCTTTAGCAGAGTTAAGGGTCCTCTGACCTTTCTTCCATAGAGTAGTTCAAAGGGGGAAAACCCAGTGGACTCCTGGGGAACTTCCCGGTAGGCGAACAGGAGATGGGGTAGGTACCTCTCCCAGTCGGAATCACTGTCAGTGAAGGCCTTTAGCATATTTTTCAGTGTTTGATTAAACCGTTCACAAAGTCCATTGGTTTGAGGATGGTATGCTGTAGTTCGAATTGCCCGTACTCCACAGGTGCGCCACAGACACTGCACCAACTCTGACATAAACTGGGAGCCTTGGTCCGATAAGATTTCACTGGGGAATCCTACTCGGGTGAAAATGGTAACAAGGGCCTCGGCCACCTTGGCTGCAGAAATACTTGACAAGGCCACGGCTTCTGGATATCGGGTGGCATAGTCCACAACGGTGAGAATGTACTGCTTTCCAGATTTACTTGGTTTAGCCAGTGGTCCAATGAGATCGACAGCTACTCTTTGAAAGGGTTCTTCTATTATAGGGAGTGGTTGCAGGGGTGCCTTTGGGTGATCTCCAGGTCGCCCTCTACGCTGACATATGTCGCAGGTTCGGCAGAAATGCGCCACTGCTTGAGAAATTCCAGGCCAATAGAAAATTTGAGTCAATCGTCTCTCGGTGCGGGTTTTCCCTTGATGGCCGGCAGTAGGAATGTCATGAGCCAGGTGTAATAGGGGAATTCTGTACTTCTGAGGAACAATCAGCTGTTTGCTATAAGTCCAGGGCTTATCTAGGGAGTCGGCATTGGTAACTCGATATAGGAGTCCATTTTCTCTGATAATTGTTTCCCCATTTTCTCCTAACTGCCCTACTTCAGCCCGAGCTCTAAAGCTAGCCAGGGTGGGGTCAGTCTCTACCTCTTGTCTAAACTGAACTTTATCCCAAGTGACATTCATATTATCCCCACAAGAAGGATCACTCACCGGCTGTGATGGCAGTTCGGGTGGCCTCAGTTCCATTGATGGGTTGAACACGTCCACATCTGCTGCTCTCTTTGCTTGACTTCTGGTTATCGCACCGACAAAGTGGCATTGAAGATTCCCCACATCATTCCCTAGAAGAATGTCTGCAGGAAGGCCGCTCATCACACCAATCATGCATTGTTTTGCTCCAAAGCCATAATCCAGGGTCACTCTCGCTCTTGGAATGTATCTCTGAGTACCTCCAGCCAATTCAATAGCAATTCCTGGTCCCTTTTGCACTGCTTCTGGTTGAATTACTCGGGGATCTGCGATGGTGAGAAAAGCCCCAGTGTCACGAAAGCCAACAACTTTTTGGCCATCCAGCACGACCTCCTGTAGATGTTTATGCTGAAGATCAGAAGAACGGGCGGCTGTGGCTCGCACCCCATAGACTCCTGGTAGGGAAGTCAACATATCAGAGTCACTTGGCAAATCATCAGGGAATGAATCCAGCTCTTCTCCTGTTGAGGGTGTCTGTAGATAATGAACAGGCAAAGGGGGTCTGTAACTGTTTTGCCTCTGAGCACCTGGACAGTGAGCTTGCAGATGACCAGGCTGCCCACATCCATAACATCTGCGTTCTATGAGTCTTTCTCCACGTCGTACTCCCAAAGAGGAGGCAGGAGTAGTAGGAGGCACATTCACACGGGGTCCGCCATGTGTTGGTAGTCTATTGGGACGGTGAACATTGGAGGCCAAAGGACAAGGGACCACTGGTGTTGGGGAGCTGGTAGTTTTTTTGTCACCGACTAGTAGCCTTTTCCATTGAGGCTTGATGGTAAGCACTTCATCAGCTAGAGCGGCAGCTTGTTCCACAGTTGGCGGCTTTCTCTCACGCACCCATTCTCTGATTTCCACAGGGCACCTGGCATAGAACTGCTCTTTCAGGATGACCTGGAGGAAGGTCTCCCAAGTTAAGGCTCCCTCTCCCTCCAGCCAGCGATGGCATACTTGTTTCAGTCTGTGGGCAAACATCTTGAAAGACACTTCTCCATCACAGGCTAATGTACGGAACTTAGTCCTATAAGTATCTGGGGTCACGGCATAATGTTCCAGAATGGTCTGTTTTATCTCCCCATACTCACAATTCCACTGAGGGTCCATAGCTCTATAGGCGTCGGCAGCTCCACCCTCCAAGAGGCCCACCAGGTGTCTGACTCGCTCTCTTTCTGGGACTTCCATTAATCGGCACTGATGCTCAAAGTCCTGAAAGAAGCCCTCAATGTCACCTGCAGCTTCATTAAATGGCTTAAAGTCCTTGCGGGACACTCTGGAGAATTCCCTCATAGTTGGTGCTGTGGTTACAGTTTGTCTGGAGCCTCTAGCTGCTTCCACAGCAAATCTCCTCTCCAGCAATGCTGCCCTCTCTTGAGCTCTGCGAATAGCCTCCCTCTTATCTTCTATGGTGGCCTCATCTCCAAGAAGTGCCATCTCCTCTTCATACCACACAATCCATTGACTTTTTTGGGTATTTACCTCCAGCTCCCGTCTTTCCTCCCTTTGCTGTGGAAATTGTTCCTCGGTGCCATCTTGCAGGCAAGCGTTTTCCAATGCCTCAATTAGTTGCTCCTTAGAGAGTCCTTTGTAACCGACTCCTAATTCACGGGCCATTGTTTGTAGGCTCACCACAGTCCAGTTCCTGTATCCTGAGGTTCTGAATCCAGATGTTAATGGCCCGTTGTCCTCCATTCTTTCTGCTCTGATCCCGCTGCTGCCACCAGTTTGTGACGGGGTATGCGACAGAGCAGTAAGGGACGCCAGGCCAAGGAACAATCCAAGAAGATTTAATGAGGCAGGGAGCATAAAACATGCAATATTAAAATGGTTCTTTAGAGTCCACACAAAGGAAATAGGTCCGGGGGCGCCAAGGAGAATGCAAAAGTCCTCAAAGTCCAATCGTCCATGTACGGGCGATAAGGAGCTGGCCTTAGCACAGGTCCTCACCCTTCACTCAACAAAGCATAACAAAAAACTAAAACATGGGGCTGAATCTCCCACCCCTCCTTAGATCCACCCCCTTAACATTTTCTACTTGTAGCTAGAAAAGGGTTCCTAGACACAGCCTCCAGAGATTGTGTACTAGGCAAGCCCCCTGCAGAGGAGAACAATATATATGCAACCCCCCCCCCCCAAATCAAGGACAATAGCTACGGCTGAAGCCTGATTGCAATATGATAGAGGCTGGGGGGATATAATGTTACACCCACATGCTGCTTTCCTTCCCCATCCCTCAATTAGGGCTCTGGGTGAAGTGGGATCCTTTCGGTCTCCAGGCACAGGAGACCGTGCTCCATCCACAGCTCCTGAGGACCATGCTGGATAGGAGCCGAGTATCGTTCAGGGACATGGCCCTGCTACTTTGAGGTACTCTGTGTCCCCGTGGGGACCGCGCACAGCAACACTCCAGCATTGCTGGGTGTGCTAGTGCACCGGGGACAGCAGCGCTGACTGCGTTTGTGCCATTACAGACTTCAGCGTCGCTGAGTGTGTTCGTGTAGGGGGACTGCCGCGCTGACCGCCGCTGCCATGGTTATCACTGCGGCGCGGCTGGGACTGTTAGTGCGCCGGGGACTTCCGCGCCGACCGCGCTTATACGGCGGCCGCGCTTATAACTCGAGTCCCCGGCTTTTGCGGCCTAGTCTCGTTTTCTTCCCGCCCCCAGCCCTGCCAGTCAGGGGAAGGGCGGGACGCTATACAGGACAGCAGCACTGAGGGCTGGAGCATGCTTTGCATACTCCACCCCCCTCACTCTGCACAGTGGGGCACCAGTTCCCGCACTTTTCTGGGTCACGCCCACGGCTCCCTCCTCTCCTCAGGATGCCGGCAGCCATTCCTCTCAGCTCTGCTAACGCTGGAGAGGAGAGACAAGCTCAAGGAGACCCAGGCAGGATTTCTGGTGCCCACACAACCGCTTTGCGAAGGCGGTAAGCAGCACCTGTGGTGCTGGCCCCACTAGGGCAGAAGTGTACTTATAGATTATATGATTATAGACTATACTTTACACTGTATGGTGCACTGTTGATTTTTGTCTATATACCCTCCTGTATTGCTCAGAGGAGACAACAGCATGTCGTCCACAAATAGCAAGGGTGCCAAAGCACAGACTTACTATGCTGCCTGTGCAGCATGTACGGCTATACTGCCGGCAGGTTCCACTGACCCTCATTGTGTGCAATGCTCGGCCCCTGTGGCACTTTCTCAGCCGGAGCCTCTGCTAAGGGCGGCCCAGGGAGAACCACCTGTTAACACTGTCCAGGTGACAGGGACGGAGTTTGCAGTTTTTACTGAAAGACTTTCTGAGACTATGGCTAAGATATTAGAAGCCTTGCAGTCCAGGCCGGCATCTCAAGCCAGGGGCACTGTGGAATCATTGCCCCCTGGTCCCCCTCAGTTGGAACAGCAATGTCCTTCCGGGGTGTCTCATGGATCCCAGGGTGAGGTCTCTGACACGGACCGCAGCCCCAGACCGATTAAGCGAGCTCGCTATGATATCCCCTCGACATCATCACAATGTTCAGGGTCTCAGCGAGAGGACTCTCTGTATGATGAAGCGGAGGTAGCTGATCAGGATTCTGATCCTGAAGCCGCTCTCAACCTTGATACTCCTGATGGGGACGCCATAGTGAATGATCTTATTGCGTCCATCAATGAAATGTTGGATATTTCTCCCTCAGCTCCTCCAGTGGAGGAGTCAGCTTCTCAGCAGGAGAAATTCCGTTTCAGGTTTCCCAAGCGTACAAAGAGTATGTTTCTGGACCACTCTGACTTCAGAGAGGCAGTCCAGAAACACCGAGCTTGTCCAGATAAGCGTTTTTCCAAGCGCCTTAAGGATACACGTTACCCTTTCCCCCCTGACGTGGTCAAGGGCTGGACTCAGTGTCCCAAGGTGGATCCTCCAATCTCCAGACTTGCGGCTAGATCCATAGTTGCAGTGGAAGATGGAGCTTCACTCAAGGATGCCACTGACAGACAGATGGAGCTCTGGTTGAAATCCATCTATGAAGCTATCGGCGTGTCTTTTGCTCCAGCATTCGCAGCCGTATGGGCACTCCAAGCTATCTCAGCTGGTCAGGCGCAAATTGACGCACTCACACGTACGTCTGCGCCGCAGGTGGCGTCTATAACCTCTCAAACGTCGGTATTTGCGTCCTACGCTATTAATGCTGTCCTGGACTCTGCGAGCCGTACGGCGGTTGCAGCCGACAATTCGGTGGCAATACGCAGGGCCTTGTGGCTGCGGGAATGGAAGGCAGATTCGGCTTCCAAAAAGTGCTTAACTGGATTGCCATTTTCTGGCGACCGTTTGTTTGGTGAGAGATTGGATGAAATCATCAAACAATCCAAGGGAAAGGAAACATCCTTACCCCAGGCCAAACCAAAAACACCCCAACAGAGGAGGGGACAGTCGAGGTTTCGGTCCTTTCGGGGTGCGGGCAGGTCCCAATTCTCCTCGTCCAAAAGGCCTCAGAAGGATCAGAGGAACTCCGACGCATGGCGGTCTAAATCACGCCCTAAAAAGACCGCCGGAGGTGCCGCTACTAAGGCGGCTTCCTCATGACTTACGGCCTCCTCACACCGCATCCTCGGTCGGTGGCAGGCTCTCCCGCTTTTGCGACACCTGGCTGCCACAAGTAAAAGACCGTTGGGTGAGAGACATTTTGTCTCACGGTTACAGGATAGAGTTCAGCTCTCGTCCTCCGACTCGATTCTTCAGAACATCTCCGCCTCCCGAGCGAGCCGAGGCTCTTCTGCAGGCGGTGGGCATTCTGAAGGCAGAAGGAGTGGTGGTCCCGGTTCCTCTTCAGCAACAGGGCCACGGTTTCTACTCCAACCTGTTTGTGGTTCCAAAGAAGGACGGGTCCTTCCGTCCTGTTTTGGACCTAAAACTGCTCAACAAACACGTAAGGACCAGGCGGTTCCGGATGGAATCCCTTCGCTCCGTCATCGCCTCAATGTCCCAAGGAGATTTCCTAGCATCGATCGATATCAAGGATGCTTATCTCCACGTACCAATTGCTCCAGAGCATCAGCGCTTCTTGCGCTTCGCCATAGGAGACGGACATCTTCAGTTCGCGGCACTGCCGTTCGGCCTGGCGACAGCCCCAAGGGTTTTCACCAAGGTCATGGCTACAGTAGTTGCGGTCCTCCACTCTCAGGGTCACTCAGTGATACCTTACTTAGACGATCTGCTGGTCAAGGCACCCTCTCAAGAGGCATGCCAACACAGCCTCAACGTTACTCTGGAGATTCTCCAGAGTTTCGGGTGGATCATCAATTTTCCAAAGTCAAATCTGACACCGGTCCAATCGCTGACATATCTTGGCATGGAGTTTCATACTCTTCCAGCGATAGTGAAGCTTCCGCTGGACAAACAGCGTTCACTACAGACAGGGGTGCAGTCTCTCCTTCAAGGTCGGTCACACCCCTTGAGGCGCCTCATGAACTTCCTGGGGAAGATGGTGGCAGCAATGGAAGCAGTCCCTTTCGCGCAGTTTCACCTGCGTCCACTTCAATGGGACATCCTACGCAAGTGGGACAGGATGCCGACGTCCCTAGACAGGAACGTTTCCCTCTCTCAGGCAACCAAAGCTTCCCTTCGGTGGTGGCTTCTTCCCACTTCATTATAGAAGGGGAAATCCTTCCTACCCCCATCCTGGGCGGTGGTCACGACGGACGCGAGTCTGTCAGGGTGGGGAGCAGTTTTTCTCCACCACAGGGCTCAGGGTACGTGGACTCAGCAAGAGTCCTCACTTCAGATCAATGTTCTGGAGATCAGGGCAGTGTATCTTGTCCTAAAAGCGTTCCAGCAGTGGCTGGAAGGCAAGCAGATCCGAATTCAGTCGGACAACTCCACAGCGGTGGCTTACATCAACCACCAAGGTGGGACACGCAGTCGGCAAGCCTTCCAGGAAGTCCGGCGGATTCTGCTGTGGGTGGAAGCCACAGCATCCACCATATCCGCAGTTCACATCCCGGGCGTAGAAAACTGGGAAGCAGACTTTCTCAGTCGCCAGGGCATGGACGCAGGGGAATGGTCCCTTCACCCGGACGTGTTTCAGGAGATCTGTTGCCGCTGGGGGATGCCGGACGTCGACCTAATGGCGTCACGGCACAACAACAAGGTCCCAACATTCATGGCTCGATCTCAAGATCACAGAGCTCTGGCGGCAGACGCCTTAGTTCAGGATTGGTCGCAGTTTCGGCTTCCTTATGTGTTTCCTCCTCTGGCACTGTTGCCCAGAGTGTTACGCAAGATCAGGGCCGACTGCCGCCGCGTCATCCTCGTCGCTCCAGACTGGCCGAGGAGGTCGTGGTACCCGGATCTGTGGCATCTCACGGTCGGCCAACCGTGGGCACTGCCAGACCGACCAGATTTGCTGTCTCAAGGGCCGTTTTTCCATCTGAATTCTGCGGCCCTCAACCTGACTGTGTGGCCATTGAGTCCTGGATCCTAGTGTCTTCAGGATTATCTCAAGAGGTCATTGCCACTATGAGAAAGGCTAGGAAACCTACGTCCGCCAAGATCTACATTTCTGGAACGGCGCCCCTGCGCCGCTCGGATGCACTCTCTTGTCCTTGTCGCTGGCCAGCGTAAAGGGACACAAGCTTCCAAGTCAACCCTGGCTCGATGGATCAAGGAACCAATTCTCGAAGCTTACCGTTCCTCGGGGCTTCCGGTTCCCTCAGGACTGAAGGCCCATTCTACCAGGGCCGTGGGAGCGTCCTGGGCCTTGCGACACCAGGCTACGGCTCAGCAGGTGTGTCAGGCAGCTACCTGGTCGAGCCTGCACACTTTCACGAAGCACTATCAGGTGCATACCTATGCTTCGGCAGATGCCAGCCTAGGTAGGCGAGTCCTTCAGGCGGCAGTTGCCCACCTGTAGGACGGAGCCGTTACGGCTCTATTATGAGGTATTATTTACCCACCCAGGGACTGCTTTTGGACGTCCCAATTGTCTGGGTCTCCCAATAAGGAGCGACAAAGAAGGGAATTTTGTTTACTTACCGTAAATTCCTTTTCTTCTAGCTCCAATTGGGAGACCCAGCACCCGCCCCTGTTTTTGTATAACACATGTTGTTCATGTTAAATGGTTTCAGTTCTCCGATATTCCTTCGGATTGAATTTACTTTAAACCAGTTTATAATTTTTTCCTCCTTCGGGCTTTTGCACCAAAACTGATGAGCCCGTAGCAGTACGGGGGGTGTATAGGCTGAAGGGGAGGGGCTTTACACTTTTAGTGTAATACTTTGTGTGGCCTCCGGAGGCATAAGCTATACACCCAATTGTCTGGGTCTCCCAATTGGAGCTAGAAGAAAAGGAATTTACGGTAAGTAAACAAAATTCCCTTCTTTTTCCTTTTTTTGGAAGAAGATTGAAGAAATGCGGGTCCACGTCTGGACTCCCGGCATGTCCCTTCTCACCCCACTGTGTCGGTGGTGTTGTAAGGTTGATTTCCAAGGCTGGAGCCTTACATGCCGTGCTCCTTCACCATCCCTCCTGGGCTCTGGATTGAAGTGGGAGCCGGCACGGTCTCCATGCCTGGCAGGAGACCGGTCTCCGGCCACAGCCCCTTGAGGACCCTGCTGGACCGGAGCACTCACCCCCAGGGACCTGGCCCTGCGTCTCAGCAGCTAAGTACCTTGAGACGTTCATATGTTGGGGGTCCTTGTCATTTATTGTGGGGGGAGAGTGTGTTTACTGTGTTTTTTAGCATTTCCGGCCGGTCCTCTGGCTTTTCGCTCGAGAACCGCGCCGATGGTGCCTGCGCGTCGGCCTCGATGCTTAAATTTAGGCCCCGGCTTCGCCGGAGGCCTAGTTTCTGTTACCTGCCCTCGCATGTCAATCATGCTGAGGGACAAGCATGGCCCATCCCGGTGGCCGTCCTGCACAGGGGAGGGACCCTCCTCACTGCTTGTTGCTTGTGTGTGACTCCCCCACCCCTTCCCCCCCCCCCCCCCCCTGCAGGCCTCTATGGCCCTCCAGATTCCGCCCTTCCTACAGGGACGCCCAAGGTTCCGCCCCCTCTCTTCGCTCCGGCGGCCATTTTCTTGGCCAGGTTTCACTGTTCTGGCCCGTACTGCACTCTGCATCCCTGCTGAGGTGCTGTGCATTGGGGGTCCGGGCTTCGGGATCTGAAGGGCACACAACACCGCTTCCAGCGGTCTGGTAAGCCACAGCCGGTCTCCGGTTGTGGACCTCTGCTATATTCTCCCTGGGATTCATTCCCTTTTATAGAAGCTGTTTTCCCCCACTCAGGCAGCATGTCTCACACAAGGAGCAAGGCTCCAAAGCTTTATGCTGTATGTGCTGTATGTAAGCTTCCGCTGCCTGAAGCGAGCACCTATCCACATTGTGAGGTCTGCTCTAACTTGGAGGTGCCACGGCCCTGGGGTCTCGGCCCCAGTGGTCTCTCAGGCTGCTCCTGCTCATGTGGCTGAACCCCCGGCCTGGGTAGAGTCCTTTTCTAGGTCTATCTCCCAGTCATTTGCTGAGTCCATGGGACTTCTGTCCAGGACTTTGATGAATATGCATCAGCCCCCTTCACAGGGTGCCTCTAATGCTCTTGCTAAGGGGCCTTTAGGACTGGAGCTCACAGACGATTCATCATCAGGGCACGGACCCCGTCCGTCTAAGAGGCTCCGCAGGGTTCTTTCTCCCTGATCCCGTGGCTCTGATTCAAGGGCTGAGGACTCGCAGGATGAGTAGGATGCCTATACAGGGGGCTCGGAGGCTAACTCCATGTGCCCCATTGCTCCTTCCGAGGGTGACTCAGAATTTAGTGACTTGATTGCTTCCATTAATTCTGTACTGGATCTCAATCCGCCAGTATCAGAGGAGCAAACCTCTGGCAGAAAAGCACCAGTTTACCTCGCCTAAGAGAGTAAAGAGTGTGTTCTTTAACCACTCCAGTTTTCAGGCCGCTGTGACCAAACCCAGGGCCTGTCCTGACAAACTCTTCCCAAAGCGTGGTTCTGATGACCGTTTTCCCTTTCCACCTGAGGTGGTCAAGGCGTGGGCTCACTCCCCAAAGGTAGACCGTCCGGTGTCTAGGCTCTCAGCCCGGACCGTTGTGTCGGTGGCTGATGGCACTTCCCTTAAGGATGCCACTGACCGTCAGATTGACCTTCTGGCCAAATCCGTGTATGAAGCGGTGGGGGCCGCGTTTTCTCCAACTTTTGCAGCAGTGTGGGCCCTCAAAGCCATCTCTGCTAGTCTGAAGGAGATGCATTCCCTCACCAGGGAATCTATGCCCGAGATGGTTGCCTTAACTTCTCAAGCTTCAGCTTTTTCTTCAGCGCTCTATTGGGAGACCCAGACGATTGGGGTATAGCTACTGCCCTCTGGAGGCCACACAAAGCACTACATTAAAAGTGCAAGGCCCCTCCCCCTCTGGCTATACCCCCCCCGTGGTATCACGGGTTCTCTAGTTTTAGCTTTGTGTGCGAAGGAGGTCAGACATCCATGCATAGCTCCACAGATTTTAGTCAGCAGTAGCTGCTGACTATTTCGGATGGAAGAAAAGAGGACACATATAGTGTTCCCAGCATGCTCCCTTCTCACCCCTGGATGGTGTTGTAAGGTTGAGGTACCTATTGCTGGTACAGGGCTGGAGCCTGACATGCTGTTTTCCTTCCACATCCCCTTGTAGGGCTCTGTGGAAGTGGGATCCTGCCGGCCTCTAAGCTCTGATGCCGGGCTCCATCCACAGACCCATTAGAACCTGATGGAGACGGAGCAGGAGTACGATCAGGGACAGGCCCTGCATCATACAGGTACTCTGTGTCCCCGGCAGGCACAGACACACTCCGGGCTGGCTGGGTGTTGTAGTGCGCCGGGGACCGCAACGTGGAGTTGGTGTCCCTACAGATTACTGGGGGATTGTTTGTGTTTGGGAACGCAGCGCCGACCCCCTCTGGACCGGGCGGCGCTGCTGTGACTTGTGGTGCGCCGGGGATCCGCCGTCCGCGCTTTTACGGCGGCGGCGGTTATAAATTTAGTCCCCGGCTTTTTGGGCCTAGGACGCCGGCAGCTCCGTTTCGTTCCCGCCCCCACCCTGTCATTCAGGGTAGGGGAGAGACGCTGTTCGCTAGCAGCGACGAGGGCTGGAGCCTGATTTACATGCTCCAGCCCTCTCACTTGGCACAGAGGGAAGCAGGCTTCCCGCTCTTGGCCAGGAACGCCCAGGGCCCGCCCCCCTTCCTCTCTAGAGACGCCGGCAGCCATTACATGCATGCCTGGCTGGAGGAAGGACGCAAGGCTCTGGGAGACCTGGACTAGGGGCTATCTGGCGACCACACACCCGCTTTTTAAGCGGGCGGTAAGCGATTTTTCTGTGCTGGTCCCTCTAGTGCCTCACTGTGTGTCAGTGTACTGGGTACATATATATAGATATTGTATTTCTTGCACTGTGAGGTGCGCTTCTGGCTGCATATCCCAGATCGCTCTGTGGAAGCAGCAACATGTCATCCTCAAAACGCAAGGCGGCCAAGGCAAAAAGGGCTGTGTATACGGCGTGTGCTGCATGTGGGGCTAATCTACCAGCAGGCTCCGATGACCCCCATTGTGTGCAATGCTCCGACCCGGTGCTGCTTCGCCAGCCGGAGTCAGGAGAGGTAGTGACCCAGGCTGAGACGCTTGTAAGTTCTGCCCCGGTGACAGGGACGGACTTTGCAGTTTTTGCAGATAATATGTCTGTATCTATGGCAAAAATCCTTGAAACCTTGCAATCTATGCATGGGGCTCAGTCTCTGGGCACGGAGAGGCCTCTGTCCTCAGGTCCCCCTTACTTGGAATGTATCCAGCCCACAGGGGGGTCCCCGGCTTCACAGGCCGAGGATTATGACTCAGATGATGGCCCCAGCCACCCTAAGCGAGCTCGCTGGGAAAGACCCTCGACGTCTTCACACTGCTCAGGGTCTCAGCGCAATCAGTCTCCCGGTGATGTGTCGGATGAGAGTGATCAGGAATCCACTCCTGGAACCCCTCTCAACCTGGATACCCCGGATGGGGATGCCATGGTAAACGACCTTATCTCAGCCATCAATAGGCTGTTGGATATTTCTCCCCCAGCCCCTTCAGCAGAAGAGGCGGCTGCGGAGCAGGAAAAGTTTCGTTTCCTTTATCCCAAGCGTAAATTGAGTGCTTTGTTAGATCACTCTGACTTCAGAGAATCAATCCAGAAGCACGACGCTCACCCAGAAAGGCGTTTCTCTAAACGATCTAAAGATACGCGTTTCCCTTTCCCCCCTGAGGTGGTCAAGCGCTGGACACAGTGTCCAAGGGTAGACCCCCCGATTTCCAAACTTGCAGCTAGATCCATAGTTGCAGTGGAGGATGGCGCTTCACTTAAAGATGCCAATGACAGACAGATGGACCTTTGGTTAAAATCTGTCTATGAAGCTATCGGCGCGTCGTTTGCTCCGGCATTCGCAGCCGTATGGGCACTCCAGGCTATTTCAGCTGGCTTAGCAAAAGTGGATGCTATCATGCATCCAGCAGTGCCGCAAGTGGCGCACCTTACCACGCAGATGTCGGCGTTTGCGTCTTACGCTATCAATGCGGTCCTAGAATCTACCAGTCGCACCTCAATGGCGTCCGCCAATTCGGTAGTTTTGCGCAGAGCCTTGTGGTTAAAGGACTGGAAAGCAGATGCTGGTTCCAAAAAATGTTTAACCAGTTTGCCTTTGTCTAGAGATAGACTGTTTGGCGAGCCATTGGCTGACATCATTAAGCAGTCCAAGGGTAAAGACTCCTCTTTACCACAACCCAGAACATCCAAACCTCAGCAGAAAAAGTGGCAGCAGAGGTTTCAGTCCTTTCGAGGTTCGGGCAAGACACCGTTTACCTCGTCCAAAGGGACTCAGAGGACGCAAAGAAACTCAGATTCGTGGCGGACTCACACACGCCCCAAGAAAGCAAATGGAGGTACCGCTTCCAAAGCGGCTACCTCATGACTTCCAGCCCCCCCCCTCCGCATCGCCGGTCGGGGGCAGGCTCTCCCGCTTTTCCGGCATTTGGATGTCACAGGTCAAAGACCGGTGGGTGACGGACATTTTGTCTCGCGGGTACAGAATCGAGTTCAATTCTCGTCCTCCAGCTCGGTTCTACAGAACCTCCCCACGTCCAGACCGAGCAGATGCTCTGCTGCAGGCGGTGGATTCCCTAAGAGCGGAAGGAGTGATTATCCCAGTCCCTCCTCCGGAACAAGGGCAAGGATTTTACTCCAATCTCTTTGTGGTTCCAAAAAAGGACGGCTCGTTCCGTCCTGTTCTGGACCTAAAACGGCTCAACAAACATGTGCACGCCAGGAGGTTCCGGATGGAAACCCTCCGCTCTGTCATTGCCTCAATGTCCAGAGGAGACTTCCTTGCCTCAATAGACATCAAAGATGCTTATCTCCACGTGCCAATTGCTACAGAACATCAACGTTTTCTACGTTTTGTGATAGGAGACGACCATTTTCAGTTCGTAGCTCTTCCATTTGGTCTGGCGACAGCCCCACGGGTCTTCACCAAGGTCATGGCGGCGGTGGTAGCAGTCTTGCACTCTCAGGGACACTCGGTGATCCCTTACCTAGACGACTTATTGGTCAAAGCTCCCTCTCAGGAGGCATGTCAGCACAGCCTGAATGCTACGCTGGAGACTCTACAGTCTTTCGGATGGATCATCAACTTTCCAAAGTCGATCCTATCACCAACTCAGTCACTAACGTATCTTGGCATGGAGTTTCATACTCTAGCAGCGATAGTGAAGCTTCCGCTGGACAAGCAGCGGTCACTACAGACAGGGGTGCAATCTCTTCTGCAGGGCCAGTTGCATCCCTTGCGGCGCCTCATGCATTTCCTAGGGAAGATGGTGGCAGCCATGGAAGCAGTTCCCTTTGCGCAGTTTCATCTGCGCCCACTTCAATGGGACATTCTCCGCCAATGGGACGGGAAGTCAACGTCCCTGGACAGGAAAGTCTCGCTTTCCCAGACGGCCAAAGACTCTCTACAATGGTGGCTCCTTCCCACCTCATTGTCTCAGGGAAGATCCTTCCTGCCCCCATCCTGGGCAGTAGTCACGACAGATGCGAGTCTGTCAGGGTGGGGAGCAGTATTTCTCCACCACAGGGCTCAGGGGACGTGGACTCCGCAGGAGTCCACCCTTCAGATCAATGTTCTGGAGATCAGAGCAGTGTATCTTGCTCTACTGGCCTTCCAACAGTGGCTGGAAGGAAAGCAGATCCGAATCCAATCGGACAACTCCACAGCGGTGGCATACATCAACCACCAAGGAGGGACGCGCAGTCGGCAAGCCTTCCAAGAAGTCCGGCGCATTCTAGGGTGGAGGACAGAGCATCCACCATATCCACGGTTCACATTCCAGGCGTAGAAAACTGGGAAGCAGACTTCCTCAGTCGCCAGGGCATGGACGCAGGGGAATGGTCCCTTCACCCGGACGTGTTTCAGGAAATCTGTCGCCGCTGGGGAGTGCCGGACGTCGACCTAATGGCATCCCGGCACAACAACAAGGTCCCGGCATTCATGGCGAGGTCGCGCGATCAAAGAGCTCTGGCGGCAGACGCCTTGGTTCAAGATTGGTCGCAGTTTCAGCTCCCATACGTGTTTCCGCCTCTGGCGCTCTTGCCCAGAGTGCTACGCAAGATCAGATCCGAGTGCAGCCGCGTCATACTCGTCGCTCCAGACTGGCCGAGGAGGTCGTGGTATCCGGATCTGTGGCATCTCACGATCGGTCGACCGTGGTCACTGCCAGACCGACCAGACTTACTGTCCCAAGGGCCGTTTTTCCATCAGAATTCTGCGGCCCTGAACCTGACTGTGTGGCCATTGAGTCCTGGATCCTAGCATCTGCTGGATTATCTCAGGGAGTCGTTGCCACAATGAGACAAGCTAGAAAGTCGAATTCGGCTAAGATCTACCACAGAACGTGGAAGATTTTCTTGTCCTGGTGCTCTGCTCAGGGAGTGTCTCCCTGGCCATTTGCATTGCCCAAGTTTCTTTCCTTTCTGCAATCGGGGTTAGAAAAGGGCTTGTCGCTCAGCTCCCTTAAAGGGCAAGTTTCGGCACTATCCGTGTTTTTTCAGAAGCGTCTAGCACGTCTTCCTAAGGTGCGCACGTTCCTGCAGGGGGTCTGTCATATTGTGCCCCCGTACAAGCGACCGTTAGATCCATGGGATCTGAACAGGGTACTAGTTGCTCTCCAGAAGCCGCCCTTCGAGCCTCTGAAGGAAGTTTCCTTTTCTCGGCTGTCGCAGAAAGTGGCGTTTCTTGTTGCGATCACATCGCTTCGGCGAGTGTCTGAGCTGGCAGCTCTGTCATCCAAGGCTCCCTTCCTGGTGTTCCACCAGGACAAGGTTGTGCTGCGCCCCATTCCGGAGTTTCTTCCTAAGGTCGTATCCTCTTTTCATCTTAATCAGGATATTTCCTTGCCTTCTTTTTGCCCTCATCCGGTTCACCGGTATGAAAAGGCCTTACGTTTGCTAGATCTGGTGAGAGCACTCAGAATCTACATTTCCCGCACGGCGCCCATACGCCGTGCCGATGCACTTTTCGTCCTTGTCGCTGGTCCGCGCAAGGGGTTGCAGGCTTCTAAAGCCACCCTGGCTCGATGGATCAAAGAACCAATTCTAGAGGCCTACCGTTCTGCGGGGCTTCCGGTTCCTTCAGGGCTAAAAGCCCACTCCACCAGAGCCGTGGGTGCGTCCTGGGCATTACGCCACCAGGCTTCGGCTCAACAGGTGTGCCAGGCAGCTACCTGGTCCAGTCTGCACACTTTCACCAAGCATTATCAGGTGCATACCTATGCTTCGGCGGATGCCAGCTTAGGTAGAAGAGTCCTGCAGGCGGCAGTGACGCCCCCGTAGGGGAGGGCTGTTTTGCAGCTCTAACATGAGGTATTTATTTACCCACCCAGGGACAGCTTTTGGACGTCCCAATCGTCTGGGTCTCCCAATAGAGCGCTGAAGAAGAAGGGAATTTTGTTACTTACCGTAAATTCCTTTTCTTCTAGCTCTTATTGGGAGACCCAGCACCCGCCCTGTTGTCCTTCGGGATGTTTTTTTGTTGTTTGCGGGTACACATGTTGTTCATGTTGAACGGTTTTTCAGTTCTCCGATGTTATTCGGAGTTAATTTGTTTAAACCAGTTATTGGCTTCCTCCTTCTTGCTTTGGCACTAAAACTGGAGAACCCGTGATACCACGGGGGGGGTATAGCCAGAGGGGGAGGGGCCTTGCACTTTTAATGTAGTGCTTTGTGTGGCCTCCAGAGGGCAGTAGCTATACCCCAATCGTCTGGGTCTCCCAATAAGAGCTAGAAGAAAAGGAATTTACGGTAAGTAACAAAATTCCCTTCTTCTTCTTATGCCATGTCTGCCATGCTGGAGGCTTCTCACCGCGCTGCGGTGGCTTCGGCTAATTCCCTCGTTATCCGCAGGACCTTGTGGCTTCGAGAGTGGAAGGCAGATGCTTCTTCCAAGAAGTTTCTTGCTGGGCTCCCTTTTGCTGGTTCACGGCTGTTTGGTGAACAGCTGGATGAAATCATTAAAGAAGCTACTGGCGGGAAGAGTACTTCCATGCCATAAACCAAGACCAGGGAACCCGCCCAGGGTAGGAATCTATCGAGGTTTCGTTCCTTTCGTTCCTCCAACTGGTCATCCTCTAAGCCTTCCGCCTCGTCCGCTAACTCAGCCAAGGATCAGAAATCCAACTGGCGCCCAAAAGTGCGTCCGCAGGAGGTTCTGCCACTAAGGCAGCTTCCTCATGACTCTCGGCCCCCTCCAACCACGTCCTTAGTCGGTGGCAGGCTCTCCCACTTTGGCGACGCTTGGTTAAAGCAAGTCTCCGATCAGTGGGTGAGACATCATATCTCACGGCTACAGGATAGAATTCTCTTCCAGCTCTCCAAACAGATTTTTTCTCTCAACTCCCCCCTGCTCCAAGGCCGCCGCCTTCTCGCAGGCCGTGGCGTCCTTGCAGGCAAACGGAGTGATTGTCCCAGTTCCCGCTCAGGAACGGTTCAGAGGTTTTTACTCAAATCTCTTCCTAGTTCCAAAAAAGGACGGTACCTTCCGGCCCATCCTGGATCTCAAGCTTCTCAACAAGCATGTTCGGGTGCGGCATTTTCGCATGGAGTCCCTGCGATCAGTCATTGCCTCTATGACCCAAGGGGAGTTCCTGGCGTCCATCAACATCAGAGATGCTTATCTACATGTGCCAATCGCAGTGTCACATCAGCGTTGGTTACGTTTTGCGATAGGAGAGGATCATTTCCAATTCATGGCTCTCCCCTTTGGGTTAGCCACGGCCCCTCGGGTATTCACCAAGGTCATGGCGGCAGTGATTGCGGTCCTGCACCTCCAGGGGTTGGCAGTGCTCCCTTACCTGGACGACCTTCTGGTCAAGGGTCCATCCAGCGCAGACTGTCAGCGGAGTGTCTCGCTCACTCTCAGCACTGTAGCCCAATTCGGGTGGCTTGTCAATCTTCCCAAATCCACTCTGACTCCGACCCAGAGTGTCACGTACCTAGGGATGCAGTTCGAGACTCTGCCGGCACTTGTGAAGTTGCCCTTAGACAAACAGCTGTCACTCCAGTTGGCGGTGCGCTCTCTCCTGAGGCCCCGCCGTTATACCCTCAGGCGTCTGATGCAGGTGCTGGGTCAAATGGTGGCGTCCATGGAGGCTGTTCCCTTTGCCCAGTTCCATCTGCGCCTCCTGCAGCTGGACATTCTCCGCTGTTGGGACAAGCAGCCTTCCTCCTTGCACAAGTCAGTGGCTCTGTCGCCACGGACCAAGAGCTCTCTTCAGTGGTGGCTTCAGCCCCTCTCCCTGTCCCAAGGGCGCTCCTTCCTGGCCCCGTCCTGGGTGATTCTCACCACGGATGCCAGTCTATCCGGCTGGGGAGCGGTATGTCTCCACCACAGAGCACAGGGCACTTGGACTCTGTCCGAGTCAGCCCTTTCAATCAATGTGCTGGAAATCAGAGCCATACTTCTAGCTCTCCTAGCATTTCACCATCTGCTGGCGGGCAGGCACATTCGAGTCCAGTCAGACAACGCGACAGCGGTTGCCTACATCAACCATCAAGGCAGGACACGCAGCCGCCTGGCAATGATGGAGGTACAACGCATTCTTCAGTGGGCAGAGGACTCCAGGTCCACCATATCCGCAGTCCACATCCCAGGCGTGGACAACTGGGAGGCAGATTATCTCAGCCGTCAAAGCGTGGACGGTGGCGAGTGGTCCCTGCACCCGGCAGTATTTCAGTCGATCTGCCGCAAATGGGGCACTCCGGACGTGGACCTAATGGCATCCCGTCACAACAACAAAGTTCCTGTCTACGTGGCTCGCTCCCACGATCCTCAGGCCTTCGCCGCGGACGCTCTGGTTCAGGACTGGTCCCAGTTTCGTCTGTCCTACGTGTTTCCCCCTCTAGCCCTCTTGCCCAGAGTCCTGCGCAAGATCAGAATGGAGGGTCGTCGAGTCATCTTCATTGCACCGGACTAGCCCAGGCGAGCTTGGTATTCGGACCTGCTCCAACTGTCCGTGGAGATGCCGTGGCATCTCCCGGACCGTCCAGACCTACTCTCGCAAGGTCCGTTCTTCCGCCTGAATTCTGCGGCCCTCAAATTGACGGCGTGGCTCTTGAGTCCTGGATTTTGACGGCTTCTAGTATTCCCCCTGAAGTCATCTCCACTATGACTCGGGCCCGTAAGTCTTCGTCCGCTAAGATCTATCACAGGACTTGGAAAATTTTCCTGTCCTGGTGTCGCTCTACTGGCCATTCTCCTTGGCCATTCTCCTTGCCGACCCTTCTGTCTTTTCTACAGTCCGGTCTGCAGCTAGGTCTGTCCCTCACCTCTCTCAAGGGACAGGTTTCGGCCCTGTCAGTCCTGTTCCAGCGGTGTCTCGCTCGGCTGGCTCAGGTCCGCACCTTCATGCAGGGCGCGTCTCACATCATCCCGCTTTACCGGCGGCCCTTGGACCCCTGGGACCTTAACTTGGTTCTCACGGTCTTGCAGAAACCCTCCTTTGAGCCCCTTAGGGAGGTTTCTTTGTATCGTCTCTCACAGAAAGTGGCCTTTCTGGTTGCTATAACTTCTCTCAGGAGAGTTTCTGATTTGGCTGCGCTCTCCTCGGAATCACCCTTTTTAGTCTTTCATCAAGACAAGGTGGTTCTCCGTCCGACTCCGGACTTTCTTCCTAAGGTGGTTTCTCCCTTCCACCTTAACCAGGACATTACCTTACCTTCCTTCTGTCCGGCCCCTGTTCATCGCTTTGAAAAAGCTCTACATACTCTAGATCTGGTGCGTGCTCTCCGGATCTATGTGTCTCGCACCGCTGCGCTTAGGCGGTGTACCTCTCTTTTTGTGCTAACCA